>NC_056713.1:11115937-11203437 GCF_018831695.1 Puntigrus tetrazona
ATGCTGAGAACTTATACTAACACAACTATATTTTATTTTTAAATTCTATATGGTCTCCATGGGTTTTTAGAATCTGGCACACACAGCACAGTAGAGACAGTTTTAAATGATTCTGACCAGGTGACCATGCTGTTCTTATGCTCCTAGATCTCACCACTGCATCTGGACAGTAGACCGTGAATCGTCTGATCTTGTAATGAAGCACTGTGTTTTAGGGTTGATTTTAATCTTAGTTTTAAATCATTAATAAATCTTGGCACTGACATATCTCTCTGAGACTTGATACCCAGCCATTTACTCCAGTCAAAAAGGACTTTACGTTTTGGATTGAGGACTTTATTATTAGTTATTTTACTGTTTATAATACTACTTTCTCATGTAAAGCACTTTGCTTGAAACACTTCATTGTCTAACTTGCTGGCGTGACTTGACTTAAATTGTGAAAATAAATAGATAAAATGTGGTAACAGAAGTAACATGTTCTTATTGCTTTGGTATCTCCTTTTCCTATGTAATGTATGCCATGAAAACCTGTACTGGAAGCTTTGTAAAAAATAGTTTTGTTTCTTGTTGCAAAATACAAATTATGTACTCTATCTTAATTGTCTAATTTAATCTAAAGCTGTATAGTACCTTCTCTCTCTTGGCCTGCTGATCCAGATTTGGAGACTAGCTTGTATAATCTGTTCATGTCCAGCAAGAGTGAATGTGTAGGGACAATCAAGCTGATCCTATAAGTGTTGGTGATGCATGTGGAAGAGGACCTTCAGGCATTCAAGGCTTTGAAATCCTTAGGATCCTTACAAACCACACGAGAGACTTAATGAGTGTCTACCACTTCACTCTTGTGATTCACATGATCTGTATCAAGTGGAATTTGGACTTATCTGCTGGAGCCATAAAGAGAGTTTTACTCACAGTTTTCTGGACTCCTAACTCCAGCAGTGCTCTCTTGGTGATGTCTGTAGAAGGTATAACTGCATCACTGACGCCACCCTGTGAGAGGAAAAACACCATCAGGAGATCCTTCCACACCCTCAGCACTTCAATCTCCTCAGTTTATTGCCCATCTAACAGACATTTTTCAGAGTGAAATCCTCAACTAGCTCAATAAAATAAGGGAGTCTATAAGGAGTTCTCCTGACTTCCATGACTTTGATCCATTACATTACCCTAGTAACCATCTCCTCCCAACCACACACTAAAACCTGCTAAATACATTTTTAAATATGTTTATTTTCTAGAAAACATTGTGTATTATCTTGTGTGATTTTTTTATTTGTGTTTATTTTTGTTTTAAATAGGTTGAGATATCCAATATCTACTGAGTTTTTTTTTTTTTTTTTTTTTTGTGAAAAGAGAACATTAAAGAAATAGAGAAAATACATAATGGAAATACAATGTCATGTTATTATAATACGAAAACAAACAGGAGGATGGGCTAACCTATCCAACTTATTTACATTAGGCGTAAAATAGTGTCACCCCATTTGTAAATTCTATGGGTCTAGCTTCTAGGACTCATCCATGTTCAGCTATTTTTAACTATACAACACAGTTAGTTTTGCTGCCCTGATATGTTATTTTCAATATGTTATTTTAATTATGAATACACTGGTTTGTAGTGCAAACTGTTTTAGTGTTTACTGCACATATTATTCTCCTCATTATTTGCCTGTATGGTAATCTAACAGAAGAAACTTCAACCATAGAAACACTTTAAGAAAAAAAGGTGGATAGTCCTAAAGAATTAAAAGTAATCCATATGAACCAGTGATTTTTTCAGCAGCAGATAAAGGCCCTGAGAATTGGTCTCTCCTGTTCTCACCATCATTATCAGTATGTAGAAGCTTCCCAAACAGAAGCGAAGCAGCCGTTGTCCTGTTGCTGTCGACCCAGCCATTCCTTTGCGTGATCAATGCTATTCTGATCTATAAATATAATTCTTCGCTCCATAAAGCTCTTCATCACAAATGCAGTTAGCCTAAAACAATACAAGAAATTGCTGTAAAATACCCAGAATTTGAAGTGCCACTGCCTTAATAGTTTTCAGAATGTTTCCATGTGCAAAACTAGGTTTTCTATTCCAGAGGGCCATTAAATCCACATACAGGAAGAGAAGAATCTACACAGCAAGACAACTAAGTTGAGTAACTAAAGAGCTTTCATTGTCTCTGTACCAGACTCACCAGGTGTTACCAGAAGGATCATTCCTCCCAAAAGTGCTGTAAGATCCGTCATCATGCTTGTATTATGTCAGCTCTCTTTGATAACCTGAAAAAAATAAGAAAGAAAATGTCTGACATTCTTGATTATATCAAATGGACCTGTTTTTAAATTAATTCAACAGAAATCAATATTTCTTTCATTAAGTCTCTGATTCAGCTCCAATGAGGTTTATAGAAAAATATCTAAAATGTCTGTTAATTGATATGGTTAAAAAATATTGCTATTTTTATTTTAAATAAGAATGCAAACATTCATTTTATATTGTACCGGTATTTTTACTTTGCTTTCTAAAAAAATATTTAAACATATTTATGCTAATAAATTATTTGCTGTATTTTCTATTCGATAATGGTTTTCCTCACCACGCTTCTGCAGGAAGGTTACGGCTCTGTTTTTAATCTCAGGAGTGAGGTTGCCTGCTGCTCTCCCAGGTACTGAAGGATGTAGATATTGGGGGCAAAAAGCAGCATGTTCTGCTCTCTGGCACAGGCATCAGCCATGGCAGATCAGCTGATGTTCCTCAGAGCGACGACCATCAGATCACCTACAAACCAGATAAGCATATGATCATTATGATTAACTCCAGAGATACCCAATTAGAACTATTGATTACATAGTATTTAACCTTTTCTACATTTATATTACAAAGTAATTAGTGTAACATTATGTACATTTGCCAGCATATTTTAGGCTCACCCAGAACAGTGACAAAGCTTTTGCAGAATCCTTGACAAAGACTTTGGGTAGATTGAGAGAGACGGATGTCTCCTGTGGACTTGGTCTAATGAAATGGGAATATAAAATAAAAACATCAGGTAAAATTTCCTATTATTTGTACTAATCTTACAGATAATAATTTTTCCATCTCTTGTAAGAAAACTACACATGGTTTAAAACCAAAATTGGAGCAGCATTTAACTTTTATTTTTTTACATAAAATGTTTACATTACTGATATCAGGACCTTCTAGTCTAGCAAACAATTCACAACAGATGATTCAAATGCATATTTTTCAAAATACAAGCTTGAATATAATACACATACAGTGGTTGCCAAAGGATTAAAACATGACCATTTTCACCTGAAAAAGGCTTTTAAGTCAGTTAATTCTATCTTTTGCTGTAGCGTGTCAGTAGGAAATGTCAGTTTACATTTCAAACATTCATTTAGCCAGTAATTTTAATAATAAAGTGAGATTTTGTTTGCACATTTGATCTCATCATCATCCAGCCTGTTTGGAATGACATGAAGAAACTGAACAAACTGAGACAGGCTAAATCCAGTTAGTCATAACTAAAACCACATCATTTGGTGTGACCATCCTTTGCATTTTGCCCTAGGTAAACATATGCATAGTTTCTTGAGTACCTTGAGAACATCAAGGTTCAGACATTGGTCACAAAATGCCTTTTATCCAGTATATTAATATTGGCTTCCAATTACTTTTAAGTGCAATACTGTAAAAAAATTATTATCTGTATGTATGTGGTAACTGAGACCATGTAACAGAGTTTAACATCTATTAAAGCTGATTTTTTTATTCTCATTTTAATTGACAGCTCAACACACTATAACACCACTGACCTGTTAAACAGATGAGTTCATTCTGAGTGATTGATTTTTTAGTTCCCTCTGCCTGAAAAAAAAAAGTTGTTTCAATTTTATGATGATAATAATAGCTAGATAGATAGATCTTAATTAATTTTAAGACCTAGAACCATATCCAAAAGCACGTACCTCTACCAGAACGCTCTGCATCACAGTATCAACTCTGCCTTTGTCCGGGAAAGTCACCACTTCACTGCCACACCGCTTCTCGGCTCTGTACCGCCTCAGCACGCACTGTAATGTTCACCTTTCCTGTAAAACACACACACCAGTGACAGTGGATTTAAGTTGATGAACATAAATGAAATTCATATTACATGTGTAACAACATGTCCCGTTACAAATAAAATCCTTTCAGAGTTTTTGTTCTTATAGCAGTCATCTGTCTTACCCAGTGCAGAGGGTGTAACAATCCACTGGAAGGTTTGGCTCTCTTCAGAGCAAACACACTGAGTGTAAATGCATCCTTTACACGGCTGAGCTTTGAACTGCACTGAGTCTGCCAGCGTGACCTTCACCTTTATGAAAAAACACAGATTTGTCCAGTGGCAGCCTTACCGGAAATCCTTTTACTGCAAATGCTTGCAAAACACATAAAGCGGGCTTACCATGATACATTTGGGGAGGTAGTTGAATACGGTGGCTTTGAGAGTGAACGTTTCTTCACGGATAACGGAGTAAGGGAGGGCAAGGCTCACAAAGAAAGGCTGGAAAGCAGTGAGATTAGTTTTGGGAGCCACTCCAAACCCTACAGTAGATGTGCAGAAAGCACCTGCTGCCCATTTAGTGATTGTGTCCGGGACCGTCTTGGAGACATCCACAGATCCTGATTTCCTGATGAAGACAAGAATATATTTCTTCTGTTTAATCAGAAAGAACTGTACTTTATATATACAGTAATGCCGTGGTGCAGATTCATACCCCACAGGTATAAGATCCCATATCCAGGTTTCTGGAAAGAGTTTGGCGGATCTTCTCATTTCTCACTGGAACTGGAAAATCGTCTGCCGACACTTCCAGCTGTTTGGATTGATAGTTTGTCAACGCAATCAGATAAACCGCATTTCCAAATTCTTAAAAACAAGTTACTTACATCGCATGACCATCGACATGTCATTATTACAAACTACAGGTGCTTTCTACGTCAGAGTTGGTAGCGATTTTGATTCCGACTGCCTGGAAAAAAAAAAAAGTATTCATGTCTGTATGATGGACAGCGTGCAGTAAGAATCAGATGATACTTAAAGACCTCTGAAATACAAAAGGAGAGATTTTGTGTTTCTTACTCTAAAGATGTTGTAGGCGCTCAGTTTTGTCACTGTAGTAAGGGTAATAGAAGCGGGATCGCTTGCGCCTCGCAGGTTCAGCGAGTGGGATTATCACCTCCCAGGGAGGTCGGCAGGGTAAGGCTCTAACTCCTCGATGCTGTAGGGGTAACCTGACAAAAATCTGGACCGGCAGCATTCCAAAGACCTGTAGAGTATTGACAGATATTGATCTGTAGGATCAGGAGTCTCCTAATAATTAATCAAACCATTATTAAAAAGTATAAAGTCTAGTGTATAACACACGTTCCAAGTTCTTAAAAATGTTCTTTTTGTATTCATAAATTGTTTTATGTGGTTCTGAAAAAACATGGCCCCATTTTAAATTGAATGATTAAAAAATGTCACGTGGTGCATCCACCAAGTAAAAAGTTGATTTTAATTAATCAATTTAGATTTTAAAACCAGCAAGTAATATCATATTTTTCACCACACTGTATTTTTATTTATATTAATAAGCAGTGAAGCAGTTGTTAAAATATATTTTGAAACATTAAAATGCTGATAAAATGTTGAATAAATGTCAAATGGGGTACCACCAAGTAAAAAGTAATAAAATATTTTCATTAAATTACAATTTTTAATAATAATGAGCAGTGGTTAAATAGTACAATAATGTTGACATATTAAATTATATTAATATTAATTAATTATATTAATTATATATTTTGTTCTGTTTATCCACCATGCAGCTGTGACAAATATAAAAAAAATTGAAAAACCTTGTCTTTCAAAGTTTAGAAACTTTTCATATTGCCATCAACTAATTGTCCAAAGTGAAGTAATGGGTTAAACCTATGATCTATCATCCGTTGTTTAAAATCTGAGTCATGTGTAATAGTAGTAATGTAATGCAGTTGGTGTAACATACATGCGGCATCCAGCTCGGCCTCTGGTCTCAGCAGCAGCACGCTCTGATCTATGGCCCTCACGGAGCACAAGGAGCCAGGACTGGCTTTCAGGTTAAAAGATGTCTTCTCTCCAGGCAGTGCGGTGGGAGACGAGAACTTTAAAGACACCTATGAAGACAGGCACACAAAATCTTATTACACAATAATGATAAAAGATATATATATAACAGCTTGAAGGGCACATTGACTGTTGAAATGAGATGCCATGTGGGATTTTCTGACCTTGTTTGGCAAACATTCTTCAATGGGGAAGTCCATACTGTCTGCTACTGCTTCTCTATTGGGAAGAACTGTGTAAACCACCACCTGAGCGTATGGAGCCAGAGCTGCCGTCTTCTTCAGTGGGATTGTCAGTTCTCCTTTGTTTTCTTTTTATGAAAGAGAGAGAGAGAGTGTTTGTGGAAACAAGAAAATGTGCTTGCTGAAGCACAATGTACAAAGACTATAAAATACTCTGTATAATAAGAGAACAATATGATAGCTAATGTCAAAGAGCCGTTTACCTCTTTTGGTGTTCACACTCACAGACAGACGACCATTTTCAGCCATGCTGCCTCTGGACAAGACCTGTTAGATATTACGATATATAATATGAAAAATCGATATTCATTATAATTCAGGTCCATATATATTTAGACAATTTTGTATTATTTTAGCTTCTGACTAAAACATATTCAAGGTACAGTTATATAATTAAAGTGCACATTATGAGCTTTAATTTGAGGGTTTTCTGATCAAAATTGGAGGAAAGGTTCAGGAAGTATAGCTCTTTGATATGTACCTCCCCTTTTCTCAAGGTGCCATAAGTAATTGGACAACTGACTCAAAAGCTTTTTCATGACAGGTATGGGCTATTCTATCATTGTTTCAACATCAGTTAATTCTAAGTGTGCCATTTGCCTTTAGAAGCTGTTGCTGTGAACCCACATTATGCTGTCAAACATTCATGCAAGTCAAGCAATTGTTAGGCTTCGAAACCTAAACAAATCCATCAGAGAGAGAGAAAGCAGAAACGGTCTGTTTTATATGCCACTCCATAGACCACAATGCAACACGATTATGAAGTCATTGCAGATCGCGTTTACTTTAGCCCCACCCCAAACAACTCTATAATATATACATTTTGAAATATTTTTAACAATCATATCCATTTACATATAGAACGTCGCACCAAACAAATTAAGGATGAAACATGCAAACAATAAACCAACTCCTTGGTGGTTTCTAAGTGATTAAGGGCTCAGGATGTTCCATTTCTGTCAATTCCAAGGGTTCTGCCAAAACTGAGCATTAATGCAGCGTAATCGATGACGTACAGTAGAGTAAAAGAGAAGAAGAAGAAAGTGTTCGAGTGAAGGGCATAAAAAATTTTTACTGAAACTCAGACAAAGAGGAGACTTCACCAGAGCAAATACCACAAGGTGCAAACAAGACCAGATTAGACTTTTCCAAAAAAAGTAAAAAGCAAGACCACTTCTGGAATATAATTTTTTGGATGGCTGAAATTAAGATCAAAGCATACATCTTAATGCATATAACATCATCTGTAAAACATGGTTGAGCAGTGTGATGGCATGAGCATGCATGGTTTCCAGCGGCTCAGTACTGATGTTTATAGAATTACTGTACTTTACATAATGATATTAGCACTTGTTGTTCCAACGCTTGTTATTTTTTGTGGGATCTGATTTGAACCAAGCAGTGGCTCATGACTTCAGAGTTAACAAGTGGTCCAATAAACAATTAAATCTCTGCAAATTAAGAATTAGTTTCAAAGACTTGTCCATACCCTCATTTTACAGTTTGTTATAGAATTTTTTGTATTTCTTTTAAGTAAACCATGGTTTTTAAAAAAGAGTGTCAGTGTTAAACATACAATGTAGAAGAAATCCAAGGTTTTCTGGCCTGTTTTCAGTGCACCGCCCTGAATGATGTAACTCGCCGTCACTGTTGCATCACTGTTACAGCTGAGCTTCTCTGGAGTCTTCGTCAACATCAGGAAACTTTTGCTTTTGGAGTAAAAGGGTCTTACGTAGAGATAGCCTGACGGATAATACCTAAAAGCCTCAAAATCAGTCCGTTCTTTACCTCCTTTATGACGAACCTAATAAAACAAATGCAATATTTCATTATACTGAACAAGATGTGTATGTATACACCAAAAAAAAAAATCACTACCAACCTGTAATTGCACGGGTAATTCTGACCAATCCGAAGTGTCGAATGAGAAGTGGGCAGACCCACTGGCGTCTGTCGTCAGGGTCACGTTGACACTTTTCTCACCATACTGTGCGTATACAATCACCACCTCATTTTTCAACACACTGGACTGTGGATTAGTGACCACAACCTGTTTAAAAAAAACGTGTAAAGATGAAAAATTATTACTCACTAACAAAAGTAATACTTCCTGTAGACAACTGCTAAATGTTCTCATTGCAAAAAAAAAAAAAAGTTGTTTATTAATGTTCCTGATTTTCAGGAACTTTTTTTATAAAGGTAGTGCTCAAAAAAACATATACACTGCACAGTTTTTCTGTAGAAGAAATGTCCTCTATAATTACCAGTAAAGCTAATGACCTCAAGCTAACGGTTACCTTTCCCTTGAAGGCCACACCAGGTCTGTATGTACTTGGTGTGTCTTCATACTGAACATTGACGTAATCACTTGTAAACTCAGCTGTGGCAGAACCCTGCATAGTTATCCCTGGAGGAACAAAAGACCATGTTTAGTTTTTGGAAGATAATAATGGACAACAGCCGTTTGTTTTACACTCTCACCTGTTCCAGACTCTTCCACATCACAATTCACTTCAAAAGATCCTCTTGAAGACAAGCCAAATTCTGTCACATTTATCACCTGAGACCCACAGCCGGTCCTGTCGGTCTGAATCAATAAAAATTACATTAAAATTTTGACTAAAACACATTGCAACATGGACCCCTGCAAAAGGGTGTCAGAATTTTATAATTACTTCTATTGGCGTTAATATACCATATATTAACGCCAATAGAAGTAATTATAAAATTACAGAAAATTAAAGTGTACTGCTAAATGCACTGACAAGAATTATGGTAGTTGAAATTTTGCACATCTAAAGTTTCCTAAAACAATAAGATTTGAAGTACACTACAAGTTCACATTCAATATGCTTAAAATTGTAGCTTTGGAGCATTTGCTGTGTATAAAACAGAAATGCTGTTCGCTAAGAAATTCAGTCAGTGTTGTTTTTAAGAACTGGAACATTATAGAGAGAGTTTTGAGAGGATAAATGATAATTATTGCAGTGTTTTAGGATTGTGTGTGCAGGGGGTAACGTACCATCATTGAATATTTCTTGCATATGCCATTGTTGTCAGAGAAATCAGCTCTAATATAATATATATTATAGCTCTGTCCACACACTTGAGCATTCACAGACCCCAGCACAGGCTTGCCATAAGTGTATCTAAAGATGTGAAAAAAGTGAAAAAATCATTTCAGGCTGAACAAATCACACATGTACAGGTATCTGCCTTATTTATCTGTAAATAAATTAAATTCCATTAAATTCCATTCCATTTTACAGTTACACCTATTAATTACTTATTAGTATGCATATTACTAGAATATTATCCATTTATTAGTGCTAATTAAGAACATATTAATGCTTTATTCTACATGACCTTATTCTACATCCTTAATCCTACCCAGTACCTAAACTTAACAACTACCCTACTAACTATTAATAAGCAGCAAATTAAGAATTTACTGAGGGAAGAATTATAGTTAATAGTTAACAAGTGTTATCATAAATCCTTACTTTGCACAAACTTTCAGAGTGACCTCTTTGTCCTGCACAGTTATAACGGACGGAAAATCAATGTTCACTTCATATTTTGGCAGAACTAAAAATACATGAAAAAAAAAACATTTCAAATCATATACATTAAAAGCTGATCAGTACTGGATTGACAAAAAAGTTGAATCGTGTTTCTGACCATATTCTTTAATTTCAAATCCGTGTGATGTTTGTTGGTTCTTCTCATCCCAAGCAGTGATGGTGTAGTAACCCTGAGCAGCTTCTGGAGACATGGAGTGGGACAGATCCAAAATACCAATCCTTGTGGTCTGATTCAACCACTGACCGATGAGATTTGAAAAAGGGTCCTAAACAAGAGTGGTTCATAAAGAAGAAGAGGAATCAACCTGCATTTAAGTGAACTAACAATAAACAGAGCGTGTCTGCTTGCATTTTACCTGGAGTTCAACTGTTCAAACTGCAAAAGACAGAAGAAAGCCATTTCAGATCAAATATACATGTGTGTATATATATCTTTATATATCAAATTTAAATTAATTTACCACTTGATTGCGATAAAAAATTGTTATCTAGGGACACGATGCGAAATTTAACTAGGAAGAGAAAATTTGAAACAGAATATTAACACATACAGAACAAATAAGAACAAACGAGACACCTTTTATAATAATTTTGAGAATTATTACTTGTTTGTCCAGGCTTGTAGATAGGCTTGTCTGATTGGATGAAAAGAAGATTTTGAGGGGGATTTATGAGGATCTTAGTGTTGTTGTTCAGAAACGTTTTTCCCCCTCGGATTACAACATCCACGGATGCCACAGACTCCACAGTGACTGCAGGGACCTTTAAGATACAAATTAAGAACATTTTGAATAAAAGTAAGCAGTGTCTATGCAAATAGCCCACCTTGTTGGCAGAGGCTTACACTAACTCCACATACTAACTTGTGATTAGGCTATAATCAACACTACTAAAAGATGGCTGTCAAGTATCAGCTCCCGTGAACCATTTGACCCGGGTTCAGAAAACGCCTTTAATTGAACTTTTTTCCTCCGTTTCAAACCTCAGATCACATCAGAAAGGCATTATTATCAAAAAAAGAAGAAAAAAACAAAAATATTTAGAATAAAGTATCAGGTAGAGTTAGGGTCGGTGTAAAGGAGATTTTTTTGTTTTAATAAGTTGGCATCCATTTAATAATTTAAATTAAAAATGATAATTTACAATATAATTTACAGTATGTTACTGTTTTATAATGTATTTGCATTAAATAGCATAAATAGCAAAAAATAATAAGTAGAGAGAATCTATAGCCAGTTGCACTTTTCACTTAGTTTAAATATCATCCATCAACACTTGCACTTAGTTTAAATAGCATCTATCGCTAAGAAAATATGCAATGCAGCCACTGCCTAATGCAAGTTTTAAGGGTTAACTTTATTTTATACTTCACTATGGATAGGTTCTTTAACTTTAATGCCATTTTATCAGTGTTATGTAGACATGAGGTAGCTAAAGGCTGTCATCTCTAAAATATAGCTTTAGTACAAGTAGTGTTAATCTCTCTGATCTGATCAGCTATGTATGGTGAGTATATTGACCTTAAAAGGGACACATCTGTAGAAATCCTTTTTAATGGAGGCCTGTTGTAGGACGGTGAGGTTTTGATTGTCGGTTCTCAAAGTGACCACTATAGAGAGTGCTTCTGTGGACTCATGGATCTGTGCACACAGAGTCTCTGTGCTGCCACCCACCGCCTGGGAAGTGACTGTCACCAGGTAGATGCTGAAAGCACACCAAACACAAAGAAATACGTTCAGAGACGTGAATAAACCATGAATAAAATGATGTATTTATTAAGTTTAGTGATGTATTGAGCCTGCATTAAAATAAAAGCAAATAAGTGGTTGGTGCAGTATAAATGTAGCATTACTATGAATTATCTTAAGAAATAAAAACACATTATAACTATCCAGACAATACATATAGTGTTAAGATGTAATTAAAATCAATATAATAATTATAATTATAACAATTTATATCAGATAGATACACTACTGGTCAAAAGTTTGCAATAATTACAATTACAATTTTACTGTTTTTGAAAGTCACCAAGGCTCCACTTTCTTAATCAAAAAAACAGTAAAATAATATTTTTTTGATTTTAATATATTTTGAAATGTAATTTATGGCAACTCTACATTTTACTCCAGTCTTCAGTCTCACATTATCTTTCAGAAATCATTCTGATATGTGGAGGCTGCTCAGTTCTGATCGGTTATTAAAAAATGTTTATTATAACAGTTCAACACTGATTGATTTTGCTGATTCATATTTTATGGAAAAACTGCCTTTTTCAGGATTCATAGATAAATAGAGAGTTAAAATGGACAAAATAATAACAAAAATACCTGCATTTACACTTTGATGCATCCTTTTTCAATAAAATTGCTAAATTTATTGTAATTATGTTAACATTAATAAGCCTATGAGTGATATCGATGGTGTTTTGTGTTCCTATGCATAACACTGTGTTGTCTCTTTATGTTTATATTGAGCTGTAGAATAGGTCAATATTGCTTTAACTCACAGATCAAAATAACAAAAATGACATATTACAATAATACTTTCTTTTAAATACGTTCACCAAAACGATTCCTATAATGTGCCTCTCTGGCGTGAATCTAAGAGCAGAACATTTACAGAGCGTTGCGTCTAACTTAATGAAAACAGAAAAGTGCAGCTGTCCCAAACTTTTCATCAGCGCACCGAAGTTGTGGAAGACATTCGCCCGGGTTTTCCTCATTACCCTACTTCCTGTTATGTCGTATTGGTGAAGATAATAATCATAAAGGATCTTACGGATCGGTGGCTCCGCTCGTTAAGGAGCATTGCAGCAGCAGCAGCAGCAGCGACGACAGAAGAGACAGCAGCATCCTGAGCAGTCAGTCCGGAGCATGCGCAGACAACTCACACAAGAGCGCACTTTATACACCTCTGTGGTCCTCCTCCCTGCCCTAAAGATCAGCAGCGGGTAGGAGATGGGATCCACATACACCTGTTTCCTCGTGTTGTGTAACAAGTAAGTGGATTATGATTCACTGAAGTCAATTAAGTTGTAAAGAGGCTCAATGAGTTTCGCTTTTTTGTTGTTTGCTTTGACAGATTAGCTGTAAATATATTAATAAATAAAGGAATGAGTGAAAAGAATAAGTGAGGGTGTGACAAAGATATGAGGATATTTTCTCTCATTCATATACATAGTTATACAGTAATTTGCTTTTCAACATGTTATTCAACATTCGTAGAATACATCCAAGAATACAACATAATAATAATTTGGAGATTTTAAAAATAAGTGAATACATCAAATTGTTAATAGGCATTACAACATTTGGATAAAATTACTTATAGTTACTTTCCTTGGTTGGCTGTTAAAGGTGTGACTTAACATGGCATGCACTGCATAAAAAATAAACAAATAAATGCAGTATGATGTGGCAGAAAATCAAACTATTAACTTAATTGATTGCTCTTTTTAATTTTTGCATGCATTATCAAAAGGCCTAAAAGCAGGTTTTGACTTATATTGGGGTTGTGTCATGCATGGACAAGGACACATTTATAATGTTTGAGAGGGTGTGGGTTCTCACAGGTGTATTGGGAATAATGTAGGATGGGGTGAGGAACGTTTTTGTTTCAAAGACGCTACACCTCCAACTTGGTGATTCAGTATCGGACTCGATAATTATTGAGGTGTATTTCTTCTCATTTCCTGCCAAACAGGTCATAGATGATTTTAATTTCGTTGTTTTAGACATTGTTCTTTTAATCTGGAGACTTTGGTGTGCTTACCTCGCTGCTGTTTTCCGCTAATGATCACGCAAAAGACACTAAGTCACAAGCTTATGTGTGTCAGCAACCAAATGCAAACAAGTGGGAATAAATTCAGCGGTACAGGTGACGCACGCGGGACACTTCATAACAAGGAGCAGCTTTCCAAGCGAGTACCACCCACTGGTTCAATAAAACATGTTTTGTGGATGCTAAAAAAAGCAGTTTTGTGTATTGTTTAAAGTGTTACCTGTAGCGTTCTTTTAATGTTTAATGTATACTGTGAGTGTGTGTGTAAGTGTGTGTGTGTGTGTGTGCGTGTGTGTGTACTGCAACGATTTAGAACACACATGACAAAATGGGGCAAAACAGATTAATAGAAAATAATTTTATGAGACCATGATCATCAGACTCCACTCTTGATCCCATACCGTGAGATTTATCCTCTTAACCTCAATTTACAAACAAAACATTAATGAGGATTAACATTCTTATCAAATGCTTTCTTACTCTATTGTTTGAACAGTGTAGGAAAATCTGTTCATTGTTATTTAAAAGCACATTTAAATAAGGAGTAAATAAACTAAAATAGAGAAAAACACGCAGGCTTATAATGCATGCGATATTTCATAATCCACAGATACAGTTTCAGGTCATTTAATTACAGAATATTTGGTGACTTTGGTATTTTCAAATGTAGTTCAATTTTAAATTTGTTTTGTAACAGTTGCATCACCAAGACGCAGCTGTGCCATGGCTCCCTTATTAGGGATTTGAGACCGGACTGTCATAAACAATAACATGAACATATCTCCATGCAAACCTGGGGTTATTCTTATATTATTTTTGTAATTATTTTTAAATGTATCTAATATATCCAGATATTTTTCTCACTGGTTGCAGCCTATGCTTAGATGAAAAGACATCAAACATTACACTGAAGATTAGAGTTAATGTTTAGCAAAATAAAAAAGACTCTTGTGATCTGTTGTTCATTCTTCACCTAGTTTGGGTTTCTTGGGGAAACATAACCGGGCTTTTAAAAATCTCTCATTATGCTATATTATCACAAATTCTTGGCTTCAATATTTTTGTCAATCTTTTGAAGTTCGGAAAAGACTGTTGTTACAGTGTTGTAAATGAATAAGGCCTTACTGAACTTTCTTTTCCGAGTTTTCACCTTCATTCAAAATCTGAGGCGCATGAGCACTGTTTAATGAGGCCTGTGGTTGATCAGTTCCCAAAGAAACACAAAACCTTTGCTAACTTAATGAAAATACATTAATGAAAAATAAATCTAATATTTTATTCGGTAATAATTTATCATAACGAGACAAAGCAAGTGTAACAATTTGAGGGAAAATCCCCAAATAATAAGAAATAATGATAACAATAATAATAACTATATATATATATATATATATATATATATATATATATATATATATATATATATATATATATATATATATATATAGAGAGAGAGAGAGAGAGAGATAGATAGATAGATAGATAGATAGTTAACTCAGGTCTGTTACGATACAAAATTAAGAAATGTTATTTATCATATGAATGATTAATAATATTTATCATTCAGTATATTCAGTATTCTGTCCATGTCCTTAAAAAAAAAGCTTTGCCAGAAGCAAACAATTTTCCCCAAAACTCTTCTTTTCCTCACCCTTCCGCAGAAAGCTTCTGATAAATAAAGCACTCTCTGTCTGCTGTGAAAGTCAAGTCTGAAACAAAATGTAAATTTAAAAGCATAAACAGGCCTACCATTTTTATGGACATGCATTTCGACATACATTTCAAACAACATCTTTTTTTTTTTTTTTTTTTTACGTTTTTAAAGGAAATCTCATTTACCGAAGCTTAACAGCACACAGTGAATGGGTGCGGTATTTAATCTTCTCTATAGATTCTTAAGGATTCAGCAAATAATGCACGCTGGAAGACAAGCAGCGCGGCGCTGAAGCAGAGTACTTCATATAGATCTCGCACCTGTCAGCTGTCATCTGTTGAAAAGTGACAACAAAGAGCTGTCAAACACACTCCTTCCTCACCTTTGTTTTGCAGGTTACATGCCTGAACACTGTCAAAGAACAGTGACAATCCCTCTAGCTTCGCTGCATGTTTGCTTTGCATTTTACACATCTTAGAATGCAAAAAAAAGGAGCTTTTACCGTTTTCAAAAATGAACTATTACTTGCTATTGCAATTCTTTTCCGGAATGTATATTTTATATAATGTCTCATTGCACTTCATTGCACCGCTGAAAATATATTAATATACGAAAACTTTTTTTTTTGCATGTGCAAACTTACGTGCGATCTGCATTTGGTTTGGTTTGCAAGTACAATGAGCAAATGAGATTAAAAAAATAATAATGAGTCCAGTAAGTGAAATAAAATAAAAATGCGTCTCCATCCCTGGCATTTTGGAAAATCTATGAAGCACCAGCATTCTTAAAGCAATGAATAGGCTAATGAATTAATTAGGCTTATGTAAATAAATAACCTTCTTAGTGCCTTTTTTGGAATTAATAAGGAGGAACAAAAATCATTGCATTTCGGTGTAAAATGGCTCTACCAGTGGCAAATAAGAAAGTGCAACAATTAGTATTCATATGTCAATTTTATTATAAAGGTAATGATAAAAAAATTAAATAATAATAATAATTAGATATCTTGTGGAAATTTTTAGTCGCTCATATGATTTGCTATTTATATATATTTTTTCCCCATCTACAAAATCAGACTCTGTCCACGCTAAATAAAATAGCGAGATGGCAGCTGATCTGATGAAATAAAATCATTCATCTTTGTCATGCAGAAAATGTGTGATTTTTTTCCCCTCCGTCTGATATCGCCCGTGACCGGTGATAAGCTAAATATTTTCCATTTAAAGCCCATATTATTACCCTCAAAATACATAATTCCTTTGGAAAACAGAGCGCACTCCCACAGCGCTTTCATGTCTCAAAATCTCACAAACTGATTACTCAGCCTTGATATATTCTCTCATTTAAATGCTATTTTAAAAAAAAAAAATTATCATAATTCCCCACTAATTACAGATGTAAGAGTATAACTGGCACCTTAGCAACAGAATTTCTTACAACCCATGTGTGCATTTCTAATGTTACCCCAGATAGAACATAAAACATTAATGGGGGCAGGATTCTTTGCAAGCTGGTGATGAAATTATGGTGTAACCTTTATCAATGTACCAGAGTCTTCATGGCAGCGAAGCAGGATGGATATCACACAACAGCTATTCTTACTGCAAATATTGTTATGATGACAAATCACAAAGAGAATGAAATAGGGGAAAAAATGCTAAAAAAATAAAACAAAACGGTTTTCCTCTGACAGATGTGAACGGCAGTCTGTGTTATTGATTGATAGAGGGCACTCGGTATCTGAGAGCGACCTCGTTCTTGTTCAGAAAACAAATGATTATATAATGTATATTTTACAATGTACATCTTCAGCTTGAGCATTTGGGACATAACAATGCTCTTTATTTAGAAATGAGCTCAAACGCGATGGAGCCTGGAAATGTTGTTCATTTTAAATGCCTTGTGTGCTCGCGGATTGATCATCCATTGCAATAAAAAATTGTAAAGTTGGAGAAGATCCAAAAAAAAAAAAAAAAAGCACGCCTCCGGTAACGGGATGAGAAAAGCGACGAGAGAACGGTATTCACTTTGACTTGGCAGCAGGGCAAGAGGTGGTTCAATCGGTTGTGGTTAGTTTTCGCAGTGAGAAGCGTGCAATGGATTGACGTGAGCTCGTGTTAGAGATTTCACGTAATTGAGTATGAAACTAAAGTAAGACGTGCGATCGAAAAAGTCATGCTTTTAATGCATTTCTAATAATTAGGCACTTTGTCGGTATTTAAGGATGATCTCAACTAGATTTACTGTAAAAAAGAATTGATTTTTATATTTATATATTGTATTACTTTGTGTTTACAGCAGAACTGCAAAATGCAGCAGAAATTAATTGGAGAAAATGGGGCTAATCATATTACTTATTAGAATATTTCTCATGATGGGTCAATTTTGTAGCCAGAATATTGCAGCGTTGTGGCAAAACAGACACTAAATGTTTCCAAAGTTAATCCAATAGTAATAATAATAATAATTATTATTATTATTATTATTATTATTATTATTATTATTGTGGGGCATGTTGTCACACCTGCCATCAAAATACCTATGAGAAAAATGTGCACAGTAATACAATTATAAAAACATGAAACAGTTAGTGAAACAAACATTGCTAAAACACTGAATGAAGTACAAAGCAGAAATGTAAAAGTAAACATAAATACATAAAGTTTTATACTTTTTATATATATTTTTTTTTTTTTAATGCTTACCAAATTTGCAAACATCTGATCAAAAATACAGCGAAAAATTATACTGTGAATTATTGTTACAATTTGAACTTTTTATATTTTAATATATTTTAAAATACAGTTGAAGTGTATATTCTGCAGTCATCACTGCAGTCCTCGTGTCATCCGAAATCATTCTAATAAGCTGATTTGCTGGGCTACTTAAAAAAAGATTATTATTATTGAACAAATGCATGTTTTTCATTGTTTTTGAAACCTGGACACAGTTTTATTATTTTTATTTATTTATTTATTTATTAAGTTTAAATGAACAGCATTTGAAATGGTAAACTGCCACGTTTAATTAATTTATTGTATTTTTTCTGAATTAGGTATTCATTTAATTTTTTTTTTTTTTTATGAAATCTTATATAGGCTACATACAGTAGGCTATATTTATTCAAATGCATTTCAAATCAACGTGACAACTTACCCCCACCTGTCACCCTTTGTCAGAAAACACAGTTCCGGTATTCATCTAAATGTCTCTTTACTCTATATCTTCTTGACACCGCGCGTGCTAGGTGTCCAACAGCCACAGAATAAACATGAAGACAGTCTAAATTTAGTTTACAGGACAGAATTCACCCCCACATAAAACGTGAAAAAAAAAAATCTTTGAACTAGATGTTTGAAACCAGCACACAATCCACAGCTAGACCAAAACATACATTTGTATAATTGGCCTTTTCACTTGTAACCCTGTTGTTTCTGTGATATAGCCTCTGTGACAACTTCTGAGTGTGACAACTAGCCCCGGTCTCCTTTACACAGAGGTGGAAGTGCGGTGCGAATCAAAACGGGCTAATGAGTGTTTCTACAGCAAAAGTCTTGACTTTTTCTCCCCCCCTTTTGCAAACAATGGTCTTAAAGATGAAACCTCATTATACATGTCCAAAGCATAAACGGATCAGGACAAATGTGGCAACAAAGTTTCAACTCGGGCAACATTCCAGCAGGTCTGATGCAACAGGGCTGCAACAAGAGTTACATCTCCATAGTGTAATATAGTGTCCTTCCTCGTCGCATGTGGTTAAATAGTGCTTTACGAGGGTCTCCGTGCTTAGATTTGTGCTTCGATACACGCCCGGTCTGGTTCCGGCAGTCTGGACCCGCTTTGATCGCCACCAGAATGCATTTGTCCTCTGCGTCTCGAAAGAGAAACGCGTTTGTGAAAAGCGAGCTTTAATCAGAGAATAAAAAGGGACTTGACAGTTTCGCAGACTTGAAACGCGGACCCGAGGTTGAAGTTCGGACCGAACTCGCTCCCTTTAGTTTGGACCCTGCGCCGAGGCGCGGCGGCGGAAGGATACGGGCTCGTGTGACGCGGTCACTGTTTGGTTTGACGTGATACTCCTCTGTTCTCCAAAACTTTTGAACGATTTATCGCGTAACCGATCGGTCTCGACATCAAATGAAGAAGAGTGAGACAATGTTCCACTAAATTGAAAACGTGAGCTCCTCCACTGCGGTTTACTGCGCTCACAGACGCTCTTCAGACCGGATCACCTCGGCACGATGGAGTAAGTGTCAACTTCCATTCAGACTTTTATATGAGCCGCAACTTCCTGTGACAGTCTATATCTCAGTTTAACTAGTTTTCACAGTTTCTGAACTGCGAGGACAAAATGCTAAAATGTGTGGAGATGGGGTTTAGTCGTGACGTTTTGTTATGAAAGTGCACCTAAAATTGCTTAACTGAGTTTCTGCATATTTTCTGTACTGTTAACAAGCTCCTTTTTCAAAACTACAGTGTAATGCTCTATTTTTAGGCACTTTTGATGCCTTTGTGTAGTTAAAAACACAATATAGTGTATAGTTTTAAATTACATTTACTTACAATATAAACTACAGTACAAAGTACAGTACAAAAATTTAAACTAAAAATAGTTTTTAGTTAATATTTTAAGACTTATTCCAACCTTTGTTTCCCATTTGGCACTGAACTTGACTAGAGGTATCATATTACAGAATAACAAATGAGATCTAGCAAAAGGTCACATTCTGATTTAAATCTTTAGATTTTTTTTTAATTTATTTGAAATTATTAGAAAATATTACACTCCATCCTATTATTTTAGTCAATTTAGGCTAAAATAACAATTTTCTAAAATTTACATTTTTGTTTTTTGAGGAAAAAGTGAAATTCCATAAAATGAAATGTTCAAGCTTGTGTTATTATTAATTTTTTTTGACACCTGGAAAGCGGAAATTAACTTTTTATTATTTAATTTTTTTTTACTTCTATTTTTTTTTTTTTTCACATAGGTTTCAGTTTTTCGCATCTCTTTCCCGTATGTGGCATTTCTTCGATTCTCATGCATTGTACGCAATTCACCATTTCAACCGGAATACAGCAAATTGTGGCGGCATACATTATTCCCAGGAAGACTCCCCTCATTTGCACAGCCGGCTTAAGAGCTCCCTCTTTCCTACTGGCTAACGAAGGCCAATCACAGGCGGAGGGAGGAGTCTGCACAGACGTAGGACTAAATTGGTAAGCAGTACGACACTTTTATTTTGTCCGATTGTTGGTGGGAACCGCACTGCAGCGTATGTGTTAATGGCGTACAGTAAGTAAAGCAAATATTTTGGTGATCCGCATCGTTTCATCTTTTTTGTTGTTGTTGTTGCTGTTTTGGTTGCTTGCATAGTTTTAACATTAAAATGCGTAGCTATAGCTATTCATACGCCATTTGCGCAAACATGCATGTTGAAAATATTTCATATCGTGCTTTTATCGAATTAAGCATGTTGTTTTTCCTCTACAGATTGGATGACAAAAACTTTTGACGCTTACCCAAACTCTACTTCCACGGAATCCTCTCCTGGTTCCTCTATCCCACCTTCGCCTCTGGAGCATGATGTCCAAATGCCCTCCGACTTGGAGGTTATGACCACTCTTCTTAAAGAAGAACTGGCTCAGCTGGAGGATTATTACCTGTATGAATCGGCGCCTATGAAATTGGAGAAATGGCAAAAATGTGACAAAAGCTTGCAAGCTATGGCTACGCAGTCGTACTACCAGTTGCCCTGCGCTTCGTACAATGCAAACCAACCTGAAACAAATCCCAGGCTGGTTTCCCTAGCAACCGGAGATCTCGACCTGCGAGGCTTCTGTGGGGGCTCCGTGAGCCGACCGAAAATGTCTCGCCCCGGCCCCTACAGCTACATTCGGACACACTGCAACAGCCAAAGAATATCAACGAACGGATGCAAGGACGTGGAGGTGTTCGAGAAGGAGACGTGGACTTTCAAAGGGACTCATTCAGGTTACGCGGAGCTGGCGTTTGACCAGTGCTCTGTCGACAAATCCTTCGGAAAGAGCCACGCGAGCGCGAAGAAGGTTCGCGAATGTGCCATACTGTTGAAGGAAGAAGAGAAAAGTTGCTTCACGGAAGACGTGTTTTACCGAGCGGAGATGATGAGAAGTTACGATCTCGGCGGCTCCCTGGAGCCGCACCACAGACGGGAGGGCCAGAGCCACGGGATGAAGATGCTCGGCCACGACGGGATTGCTATGCCCGTTTTGCAGTGCGCAGAGAACGAGAGCTGTCCGCCGTATAAACAATCCGAAGTAGCCGAGTGCTACTTTCATCAGATAACTGCCAATTTAGAGCCATATCACGGCTTCATGAATGAAATCGATCAGCCAATCAGAACTGGGGCTCTTGATATCCAGAATAATGACTACTTGCACCACGAATGCCTTGGGGATCAAAGCTTTGAATGTCTGTCCGGAGACAGTGTTGGGTCCTCTTTGGAGTTGCCCATCCAGAAACCACTGCAAAGGTCACGGGAAAGTCAGTGCGCGTTTAAGCCAGATGTTAAAGTAGGTTGCTCGGAGAGAAACCATGGAGAACGCAAGCAGAAGAAGAGGGATCAGAACAAGTCCGCCGCCCACAGGTACCGTAGCCACTTTGTTTATGGTGACTCAGTTAGTTAAGTTGCAAGAGTTATTAAAAAGCGAGCATGATTGCTTAAAAAAAAAAAAAAAAAGCAGAAAAGCGCTGAACCATGTTATTTTATTCCACAAATGTTGCTGAAAAACAATAGGTACCGTCAGCGTAAGAGGGAGAGCAGGACTGTTTGGAGGAGGAGCTTCATGGTTTGGAAGGGCGGAACAGAGAACTTCGGGACAAAGCAGAATCTGTAGAGAGAGAGATTCAGTATGTGAAAGATCTCCTGATTGAAGTCTACAAGGCTCGCAGTCAGCGCTTAAAAGAGGATTCCAGTGCCTAAACCGTCTTTTACCAGCATTTCACTCACGCCAGGCTCTGACAGCATGTTTTTATGCTCTAAATAGTTAGTTAAAAAAAAAAACAAGAGCTCGTGTATTAAAATGGTTGTGTTTTTCCAAAGCGAAAGCCGCATGGTTTCATGAAACTGAGAGCATAATATCTGAAGCACTGTGACGATAGCCTTGAATACGTTCTAATGACTGACAGTGTTATATTTAATGAAAAGCTGCCCATCTCGAGATTTGACTGAATTTCTTTCTTCAACCCTACTGGTTTGTTTTAGTGAACACGATCTGTGCTACTTTTATTGAAAGATATTCTGTACAGGCTTGCTCGTTCATCAGCACAACATAATGAGAATTTGTAATAACGTGGCGACATGATCAAAATTCTTACTATTGTAATAATGCAAAGCACTCACGATGTATAATGTCACTACCTTTTTTTTTCGTCTTTTTTTGCTTTATATTTTCACGTGTTTTCTTCTATTTCTCCTTTATCTCATGTAATTATATTTAGAATAGAGGAGAAACGGCTTTTGCAGCTATAATTAAATTGCTTTAAAATATATTATACATGAAGGTTTATAGCATATTAACGACTGATTTTTTTGCTCAGGTATGGAATGCATGTCTAATACATTGAAAAGCATGTTGGGTTACAATTTATTGCATGACCCAAAATATGAAATGAATGCTTTTGTGCATTATGACAATATGTAGAATTTTTAATTTTGCCCATTCGTTTTATTCTCATTAACATAGCGCTTTACAAAAAAAATATGTGCTTTGTTTTGTTTGTTTTTTTTGATTGACGTATGTAACCAGAATGAGATATAGATTGTTTTATGCAGGTTTATGGAAAACAATCACTGTCGTTTGCTACAGGACTTAAAATTCAGAAGAATTTGAAAGATTTCAACTTATTTGAACAGGTGCACGTTACTACAGTAGTACACTGTGCCTCTGAAAACAGACACAAGCGTAGCAAATCTGAATGCATTTATTTCTGCAGGTTCTAATGTGTTTCAGAATCTACCAACACTTGATTAATAAATACAAATTATATTGTGCAGTAATTCTTATTTTTGTTCGATTCAAATGTCAATAAATGATTCTTAAATATTTCTGAACATTGTGATGAAGAATTATTGCGCTTGCTTAAACACACATGCACACGATGATGATCGTTCAAATGTTTTATCAAAATAAAAATTATATATTATTTTTACAAGGTGTTTAAATATGTAAATAATAAAAGGCTGTTAGTAATGTTTTTTAAAACCTTTTATCCCTTTTAAAATTCGTACTTACACTGATTTTTTATTTATTTATCCATTTGATAAAGCTTTTTAAGGATAATTATTGAAGTATAATATTTCTTTTATATATATATATATATATATATATATATATATATATATATATATATATATATATAATTATTATTTACATTTTCAGTACTCAAGCTAACATGCCTGCACTTTTCATCTTTGAGCAGAAAACTGACGGCAAACTGCTGTCGAACTGCTGCACTTTTCACGAGCTATTGGCGCTATTTAACCAGTTATAATTCAGATTTCTCCATCAAACGTGCAGTACGTTATACGTGTGGCTGGTTGTAATGTGTGATGTGGCCTCACGATGGCATCAAAGGAATAATTGAGACGGCAGGCAGCGCTCGCGGGCTGTTATTGTTGGCGCGAGGACCCCAGCCGCTTTATGTGAGTTTAGATCACAGCGCTACGTCCTACACACTATATTACAATCTACAGTTGATAGAAAAACATACAGCGAACCTTTAATTTACAATATATTCATGTCAAATATATGTCAAAAACATGATCAGGTCTTATACGCTTTATAATTATATTTCGACGTTATTATGATTATTATTATTATTATTATATTACTATATGATATATTTAAAAAAAAAAAAATTGCTAGGCATTTTTTATTTTTTAATATAGCGTAGATAAACGCTTTTAAATATCACACGTGCAAAAAAAAATATATATCCCGTCTTTTTTCCGCGTGAAAATTCGTGACTTTAAAAGCTAATCGGAAATTAATTAAGCCTTTAATGAGAAGTCTTTAATTCAGCAGGATTTCATTTAACTGTAGTCGGTTTTAATAAACTCTGATTCGGTGTTTTTTTTTTTTGTTTTTCAGTTTATGAAATTTGAGCAAACTAAACTGATAAAATGCATAATTAAATAATGAATAATGTTATGAAATAATGGAAAAAATTTAAATACATTTTGTATTATTTTTTTCGGAAAGGAAAAATATGTGTGTGTATAGATAGATAGATAGATAGATAGATAGATAGATAGATAGATAGATAGATGTGATAATAGCTGGGACAAGTTTATAGCCCCGGGATCACAAGATGGCCCCATTCCTTTATTTTTCTTTCAGCTATTCCACCTGAACCGAACAGTGCAACATCATCCTGTACAGAGCTCCTATATCTAATGTTTTTAGATATTTAATTGTCAATTGCTTTTTAACTCTAAAGATGAAAAAGTATTGTACAAGCCGTAACAAAATGAAAAAATATATTCGCATTATCTTTGAATAATGTGTTTTTCTCCCAAAACAGGCGAGTGTGTGTCAAACGTTACCAGAGTAAGAACACAATGGATTTTTTTACATTTCAAATCCTAGCCCCATTATTCACGTTTAATTTCACGCTTTTACCATTTACTAGCAGTGGTGCGATTTAAATCAATGTTTTCTTTCCGCAATCTTTTGATGCAAGTGCAAGTCTTTTGGTGGATCGCACCTGCCTTCTTTATTTCCAGTACGGGAATTTCATTCAGTCTTTTAATAGGCAGCGTGTGATGTGACTTCTGAAGAAACAGAGCTGGGGAATGCAGAGCGGTGAAGGATGTGCGTGAGAAGCTTAGAGGCGTTAACTTGTGGCCCTCGGGGCAAAGGGCATTTCACTCAGCGCTCTGTTTACCTTCCAGCTGATCATGCTTGAAGGAATATAAGAAAGACAGTCTGACAGCACTGGCATCGCTTCAAAGTGTGTGTGTTTGCAGGGTTAGAATACATGCGTGTTTAGACACACCCTACACATCTTTCAATAGAAGGCTGCTATTGCCTACAGTAAAAGTGATTCTTATCTGTGACTGCTGGAATCACTAAAGGAATAGTTTTCACTCTTAAAAATAAAGGTTCTTTACTGAAGAATAATATCCATGAACCCTCTCCATTGCACAAAAGGTCAAACGGAAACGGTAGAAGAGGTTCTCTATTATTAAAATGTTGTCATAAATGGTTCTATGGTATCACTACAAATATATATATATATATATATATATATATATATATATATATATATATATATATATACACTTTTTTTCAGTTTCAGATATGAAAATTCTGTCATCGTTTGCTCTTTACAAATCGGTACAATTTTATTTCTAATGTGGGATGCAAAAGGAGCAACTCTGACGAATGTGCCAGTCGCTCTTTTCCAGCCATTCAAGTCAATTCCAGTATTTAGTACTGCGTTATTAAAAACAGTTAATTGACCTGGGCAAACATCAACTAATAATAATCAGCCATACGAGACTGATACGCAAAAATGGACTTTGGCATGTTTATTAAACAATGTAAATAGGCCTAATATGTTGCCGAGCGTATATTATATTATTGTTTATAGTTAGCATTAAATAACATCAGTGAAACCTGTTCTAAAATGATGTTACCAAGAATTATTTGTTAAGTGAAATAAAACCAAAAAAATGGATGAATATGTAAACATTAAAAACTGAAAAATTTGAATTTTTTTACTTTAGTTAAAGTTGAAATACTAATGAAACTAAATGAAATAGATAAGGTAGCCATACAAAATGCGCAGAGCAGAGGATTGACAAACACCGGTCTATATATTACAGTTCACACAGCAGCTCTGTATGAGGAGTCGAGGAAAAGTCATCAATCTCTGAAACTTTTCTCCTCCGGCTGTGTCCGGATCAATGAGTCAGTGAGTCACTTAAGAAGCCGAATCAGTCATCTCTCATGAACTCTCAGGAATTTGCTAAACAGAGCGAGGGCGGATGTCAAGACTCTCAGCGCGTAATGTATTAATACCAGTCTTAAAGCTATTGTGTGCCTTCTGAAGATTGAAGAAACGGCACTCGAAGTCTTACGAGTAACTGCCATGGCTATCGTTTCGTCATTCTGGCAGCCCTGCAGCCTCGTTTTATCGTAATACCCTTCTGAAATATCTCACAAAAGAAAAAAAACATACAGGAGATACTAAGATTTTACATTTTTAGAATAATTACTATTACAGGCTTTCAAACACGGAGTACATACAACACAAAGAGCGGTAGTTAAATGTAACAGCTTTATTATTTTCCATCAGCGTATACATGCAACAAAAAGTGTGTCTCTAACAAAAGACTCTTTCTCTCTCTCTCTCTCTCTCTTTCTCGAGAACAGGGTCAAGAGGAAAACAACAGAGCAAGCAGATAATTGCACTGGCATCTCATCAGTACAAACCTGCCCCATAATGCCTCTGGCACAGACCTGCGCAAGATATGAATGATGGGAGTCCAAAAACTCATCATTTAAGTTTATGAGAACTCCTCTTCTCAGAGTAATGCAAAAATAACTCCCAATACCAATAATACAAAAACCCTTTTATGCATGGATAATCGCAATCGTAGCCAGAGCTTGAACACCTTGTTATGTTTCCACAAATCACTGACATTTTATGACCTATACTTAATCTGCAGTTTTCCCACACGCTCTTTACTCACGCGCATTATGCATTAGCAAGATTGTCATTTTTAATAATATTTTTTTTCAGTAACTTGATACCCATATCAATTAAGAAAAAAACTTACACCCATTCACCCTAACCCTTACACACTATGAATATTACCTGATGTATTTATAACAACCACCACAAATAAACAATCAAATTTCATAATTCATACCCGCTCCCCTAACATATGTCTATTTTGTTTCTAAAACCATATTCGCGTTAAAGCGAAAAAAAAAAATAATAATAATAATAAAACATACTATGCATGATGTCTTCCAATAAAACAAATGAAGCCCTGGATAAATCGTATACATACAGTACCCCTATTATATTTAGTATGCGAGATATATGCTTCACCCTCGCTGTCCCCGTGTAAAAATCAACAGCGTTACACGCGTTTGTTTAATAATGTAAAACAGAAATGAGGACAGTCACAAAATATGAATTCTAAGATATATTAATGTTGCCTATTACAAAAATATGCTAAATACCATGTTGTTGGAAATACCTTACAGCCCCCGATAGACAAAACAAATAGGTTTCGTTGTGTCTGAGAGGAAGACACTATTAAGAAGAGCTTTAATCAGGGTCACGCTCGTGGCTCTGTATTATTTGTATGAGTGGATCCCCATTATTACAAATTACAGCCAGCATTAAGAAGCCGTTCCTTTTTTCTTGCATAAGTATAAAAGTTAATAAGAGTATTTTAAAGCATCTTACCTCTAACACTAGCATATACTTTCTAAATCAAATCATCATACAGTAACTGCTTCTCAGGTTTCAGACCGCTTTTAAAAAGCAAATGATTTAAAAAAAAAAAGAAAAAAGTAATTTTTTTTCTTGTCTGAAAAAGTAAATTATTCCTGGCAAACCTTCAGAAATCATTGTTATATGCACAAGACTTATTATTATTAATGCTGAAATCAGTTTCAGGGCTTAATGTTTTTGTAGAAATCGTTATAAGAATAGCTTGACAGATAAATATGTTACTGTCACTTTAATGCGTCCTTTCTGAATAGATCCATTAAGTCCTTAAAACACTGATCTCAAATGTTAATTGGCAGCTTTGTAAAAGGGAAAATAACACCAGCAATGTGTATGTATTTTTGTTGTAAATGCATTAGCATTAGCGCAAAAGCAAAATTACAAAAATGCTTTTTGTGTCAAAATGTTGTCAGATTCGGAGAAAAATAGAGTGGGAAAAAATATTATCAAATCAAAAAAAATCAGTTCCGCTGCTGACACGTTTTTGCTTTGGTTTTGTACAGCAATAAACATAACCATTACAGTAACATCAATCTCAAAACTATTTGCTCTTGGAGCAAATAGGAATGGTGGTATTTGACAGACTCAGAGGTCTTACCACAGTTCTATTCTGTTTTAAACATTTTGCTACTCAAATGTAACTAACAGTGGAAGTTTCACAGAAACCAGCTAATGGGCAACCGTTGTGTTTTTGTTCCTCCTTTTCACCTGAACACTGAACAAAATCTACAGTTGCATAATACATAGCTTTACCATGACTTGAAGACTATCCTCATCCTCCTTTCGTGTATGTACATTTAGTCTTCAGCGGCAAGTAAAAGCTTGTATTCACTCAAAAACATTTACCGTCAGTTAAAGCACTGCCTGGCTTGACAGAGAAAAACAACTCCGAAGCAGCCACAACCGAACCGCTCCTAAATCACGTTGTTTCTGGCCTGAAAACAGAAAAACGATTAAGTAATGGCTTTAAAATGACTGCCGTGCGCAAAATGTGTTATGTATCAGGTTAAAGGCATGGGTTTAACACCATTTCGAACACGATTCTCTGCAGAACATTAGTCATCAAGATTAAACACGCCTCACACCTTGATTTCATTTGACTGAAAGGGTGCTTGTTCACACCATGCTCTTTTCCGTCACGCTGCCAGCCACCCTGATCCTATATGAAAAAAACTCCTACTCTTTTGAATCGCTTTAGCTAGCAGCATGCGTGTCTCTCATTCTCACCGGAGCGTGTAAACAGCACTCCATTTGAAGGAGGCACTCTAGCGTCTCCATCATCTGCTCCTTGAGAAGGGTGTGCAGTCTGACCCGTCCTGCAGACTCGCACAGCTCCAGCTCGCGCACCGTGTGGTTGAGAGCGACTGCCGCACACTGCAACGCGCTGAGCCCTGCAAAGAAAACACCGTGAATCCGTCTTCTTTACACGCGCTTGAAATACGCTTCTAATTAGGCACCGCTTTGATCAAAAATAAGCTGAATGTAAAAGCACGTGGATCAAGCCGGGGTGAGCACAGTTTTACCGCTTTGGCGAGCACTGCAACTTACTGCATTATTTAAATTGCAAGATGCAGTTGCTGTTTTATACAAGTGTCCTGATAAGACAGAATTGTATTAATGCATTTTAGATGGTATCTGATTATGATGATAATGATCTGATCATTGACTATGAAAAAAACAACAACACTGTATGAAGTGCTTTTTTTGACAAATGATGACCATATATTTATAGTGTCATAGAGACAAGAACAAACATTAATACACATACACACACACACACATATATATATATATATATATATATATATATATATATATATATATATATATATATATATATATATATATATACACACACACACACACACACTTCATGCACCAACAACCCTGAATTAAGCACATTGCATAAGTATTCAAACCCTTTAACCCACTACTTGGCTGAAGCACGTTTACAGCCTCAAGTCTTTTTGATACCACAAGCTTTGCATATCAGCATTTGGCAATTATCTGTCATTCTTCACTTCACCTGCTCACCTCTCAAGCTCTGTCAGGTTGGATGGGGCAGACACACATTTTCAGGTCTCTCCGAAATATCTGATTGAGTTCAATACGAGACTGTGTGGCTGGGTCACTCAAATACATTCAAAGAGTTGCTCTTGCTGTGTGCTTAGAGTCACCGTCCTGAATGCTCTGGACTGGGTTTTCTACAAGGCTATCTCTATATTTTTAGTGCATTGAGCTTTCTTCTACTCTGATGCATTCCCCAGTCCCAGTCGCTGAAAAAGAAACCCTACAGCATGAGGCTGACACCAGCACACAGGTTTCTTTCAAACATTATGTTTGGAATTGAGGCTCATCAGAGCAAAGAATCTTATTTCTTACAGTCACACAGTCCTTTAGGTGCTTTTTTTTTTGCAAATTCCAAGCGTGTTTTCATATGTCTTGCATGCAAGCATTGGCATGCAAGGCACTGTATATATACAACAATAGGCTTATTTTTTCCTGGTTGGTAAGAAATATTGGCAGCATAATAAGGCTCCATTTGTTAACATTAGTTAAGTTCTCTAATAATACAAATAATTCTAAGCATTTAATAATCAGTCTTCATTCAAATTAACATTTACTAATACATATCAAATGAATGGACCTGAGCTAACAAGAACTAGCAATCAAAACTTGTATTTCTATTATCTAAGATGACTAAATATTTTACCAAAAGCATTGTTTACTGATACTTGGTGCAACATTTTAAAATGTTACCAAAATATACCAAAGTGGTACATATTCTTAATTCACTGGCACAAAAACTCTGCCAACAAGCGTTCAACTATTAACTTGAATCTTTAACCATTAAACCACATCACTTCTAAGTCTCTCCTTTGTTGTGCAAATTCTGATGACAAATGATTGTCAAATGAGTCACCTAAAAAAAACAAGTTTGTGACCAGCACTGCTGGATTCTTCTCACGTTAAGGCAGTAGGAACGCAGCCACTGCCTTACTGCAGACAAATCTCAGAAAGATTTTGAACATGCCAACTTAACACAAAAATGAACAGAAGCAATAATCATTTTGTACCGTTTGCATCTCTTTCCTCCAAATTAATATACACGCCATTTGTCATCAAACCTTTCAGGACCTGTCAGAAAACATATTTAAAAGTATGAGTGAGTGTGCAGAAGTAAGCTCTGTATGTTAATACTCCAGTACCACAAAGATTTTACCTCCAACACTCGAATATATCCATTTTCTGCACTGAGATGAAGACATGTTTTCCCATACCGGTCCTTCACATTGATATTTGCACCAAGTGACACCAAATCAGCCACCATGAAGTGTTGATTCTTCTGTGCAGCAAGATGAAGGGGAGTCTGGGAAGAAAAACAGCCCATGCAACATTTATGCGTGTTTGCCGAGTGACTGACACTCTGAGAATATGCATGTATGATTGTTTGTCACCTTTCCCTCTGAATCTTTGATATCCAGTTTCTTCAGAGCCGCCATCCTTCTGGCAATAACGTACACAAGGGATCTCTTTCCCTCTTCAACAACTCTGTGTAAAGACTGTGGAGAGAGAGCAAAAAGTAGTCACTTTCCATTGCATGATCTGTTCGCTTTGCAGTGTCATGGTATCGCTAATTGTAAACAGCTGCATTCAATGGGTGGAGTACTAGAGATCTATTCCAGTGAAAGGTAAACCCTTGCATCGTCTTTTATTGTGTTTGAAAACACTGTCAGTTCCACTGGTGTAGTCTTTCAGGATGTTTGTCAGGTCTGTGCATGCGGCCATCACCAATAACCATTGTTCGAGTCATTTCATGCAAGAGGGTTTGTTTGAAGACCCTCTGCGCCATCTTTGTTGGCTCCGAAACGCTTCAGATTTCAGCTGGGTTCCCATTAATCTCTTTTATTCTGCTCTGCTTGAGAACTTAATAATGGGGTTTGTCATAAAGTTGGAAGTGGAAAACTAATGCAGCTGCTTATTGAGCGCGACAACAGCGATGGGAGACCCACTTTCGTTCTTTCTGTATTTCATAAAAGTTTGAAATGATAAAGGTGGCACTGCAAAACTACCCTTGCAATTCTTGGTACTTGAAAATTATTTTCAGAAACTGTGTGCGTTTTCTTCATTTTTTTAAATTATAGCCGCCTTTGAAAGATTACTCATTAGGATCTGCATGAAGAAACCATCTGCAATGGCTACAGTGAGTTCTTGAAGTAAAGAAAAATTATCTTACATCCTTCCGTTTTTGTCTACAGCAAGAAGCTCCTGGTCAGATATGTTTTTTAGCATATTCTCCTCTCTTTCCATTTGAGTCCAGAAGAAGGTCATACTGCTCCACTCTCCCTGCTGAGAATGTGGCCATGGTGTATAGTTCATCTTCTGAGAAGAAACATCCCAGACTTCTGGGTTGGGACTGGCGCTGAATGACTCTTGGGGAGAAGGCACCTGGTATTCGCATGAGTTTATTCCATTTAGATCATCATACCTGTATTTATCGGACTCATAACTGCTATAGTCTTTCTGATCCCCCATGAAGACATCGGCACCCTGGCTGTAAGTAGGGGATGGGTAGGAGCTGGACACCGAATGGACAGGGGAGGTTGCGGAGGGCACAGAGTAGCTTGGAGACAAAGGTACCTCATTCTCCTGGCCATATGTGTTCATGACACCATGTGGAGATGCATCTTCAACCCAGGACTCAGAAGAGTATGAAGCCAAAGGGCTTTTGTTTGGCAATCTGTTTGACTGACAGGTCTTGAGATCCTCCTCCAGCACTTCTACTATAATTGCAAGCTCCTCTAGGCTTTTGGTTTGAGGTTTCTTCTGTAGCAGACATGAGAAATGTGTCACAACCTGTCTTTGTAATACCAGCGAAGTTACCAAACCACGAAGATAGCTCTGCAGTGGCAGAAAAAGACGTCACTCACCAGAAAACGTCTCCGGTTTCCACCTGTGTTAACTCGTTTCTTATCCCCTTTTGACCAAAGACAGTGCTGATCAGAAACACAAAGTTATAATTATTATGCTGATATTTTACGTGTTAACCTTACCTTTAGATGTCTTTAAATGTTTTCCCTGTAAAGAGACAGATAAAGAAGAAGACCATGAGAAGCATGCCTCAGTTTGACCGTAGAAGACTGTAAGACATGAAAAAAATCATACCTGCAGATCTTTAGGGTCAATACCATTGGCTATCCGTATATTTCTGAGCATGTCCCGCACTGGCATTCTAACTCGGACTCCAAGGTACTTCTTTTCAGAAGCTGACTTGTGTTTTTTTGGTCCTAAAGGAACACAGGCCTATTAATGATGCAGCAGCAACAAAACTGCATACAGCAACATCTTAAGTCTGGAATACAAGGTTTTTGTTCCAATTTTTCCTCATATTTACTGTCTGGAGAAGTTGATGACCAGTCTGCGGACTTGAGTCAACAGAATCCACAGAAAACCATTGTGGTATATGATGGTCAAAGCCTCAGACGATGAGTCCATCCAGTCAGAGGACTTAAAACATGGGTATTTTCAGCTAATTTTAGTACACATTGTTTTTATTTGACAGGCGTCATCTCGCAACACCGAGCACATTTCTGTTCGAATTTATTGTGACTGGAACAACTTTAAAGCCTGGTACTGTATGGTCGTCCACTGTATGATGGGCAGTTTTTTTTGCAAAGCATTTAAGTTTATGAGGCTGGGTATTTTAGATCTGTTCTGTTCTTAAATGCAGCGTATTCCAACCTTAACATGATCGAACAGCATGCAAACAGCAAATCAAATGTTAGCCAGAAATTAATTTAAAGTACAATCGATTGTATGTATGCTCATACAGGTAATAATTATGATAACTCCAGATTTAGGCTTGCTTTAATGACAATAACAGCATAAGATTAGATTCTAACCGTATAGCATGCATACGTGTACATATATAGTTACCTATTAAATATATTAATGAGGCTGTATATAAATCTAAATATTGTGATATCTAACACGGACTGATGGTCTTAGCTGTTGGACTATCAGTATCAGACAAACCAGTTAAGCACTAGCTTGGCCCAGCAGAAAGACAACCCTAAACCAGATAATACCATGTTAAACCTGGCTTAAACCGTTTCCCCCAAGGAGCCTATGGATATCAGAGCGATTGATCTCCTCCTGGACAGTGTTTTGAAGATATCCTCTACCCACCTGTTTGACAGCTGCTCTTGGCTTTATTGCCCCCTGATGCATTCTGGGCCGGTACCGGTAGATTCGATCCGTCTGCGTTAGAAGGAGGCTCTGCTGGCAGCGGTGACCCGTCACACAGATAGTCTTTAGGTGGCTTATAGCGCCTTGTGGCCTTTACCTGACTGCTCACCATCCTGATGTCCGGTTATAAAGCCGAGTGCCACGCGTTTACTGTTATGATAACAAATGGCCGAGGAACGGGCTTCTTACCTGCTAGTCCTCATTAAACAGAAGCGTCATGTAAGCGCGGGCTTGTTTTCATTGCCTGATCTGAAGAGGCGGGACAGTCACCGCACATTTAGGACTCACCTGAGTTTAAACAAGCGAAAACAGTGAACCCATGTGGAGCAAAGCTGTTTTGTCCATCACATTTATTTTTATAATGATTACGGTACGACAATTTATTTATTTGCAGGGTCATACAATTTATAGCTACATTTATCTATATATAATTTATGTCCATCTAATACATATATATATATATATATATATATATATATATATATATATATATATATATATATATATATATATATATATATATATATATATAATGTTCAGTCTAACTACAGTCCAATCATTTCTTTCGTTCTTCGAGGTAAATAAATAGCCCTGTGACAACTAAATTAATTCTCAAAGGTTTGAACGAACCAAGTGAAGCCTTGCTAAACCTGAGAAATGCATACAGATGCTTTTGGGAAAAAAAATCCAGCGTTGTTGTTTTTCATTTATGTATTATTTTATTAGTGATATTTTGATTTCTCACCGCCGTCGCCTCTCTCCCCATTATTAGATCATACTGACATCTACCGATCACACACAAACACGCACTCTCTCGTAAAAATATATTCCTCTTTATCAGTAAATCCCGCAAAAAAAAAAAAATCTGGCAGCTACTGTGTTCATTGCTTAATACGAACAAGATACTTAGCCTACAAGAGAGTATTTTTTTTTTTATTATGTTGTTTTCCTGCGGCCCAATACTAGGCTATTAGTAATAATATCTAGGCTAATGTATTTTTTTGTTCTGTAGGCTACTTCTACTTCTGTGTAGTGTAATATATAATACTATATATATATATATATATATATATATATATATATATATATATATATATATATATATATATATATATATAATTTTTTTTTTTTTTTTTTTTTTTTTCTTCAGTTTTATTTAATTTCTACTAGTCTGTGCTATTTATAATTGCATTACGTTTGCATGTCTGTACGTCTGTGTGTAAACTATTTGGTAATAACGGTTCTTCTGACACGCAACATATGCTAACAAGGCTAATATTCCGATGTTAATCACTATGTGGCTAATCGGATTAAACGCCTTAAGTAGTCTTTACAACCCGTTATTTCACCTTTATATAAGATAGGCGAAATACCTGTGTACATTTATCTTTATTTGTCTCATTCAGTTCGCGTCAAACCATTCTGGTATTCTGTTCGTTTCTCATCAAGAACAATTTAAGGATAGTTTTTTTTAATAGCAATATTTAGCACAGTAGGCAAAAGCTTAGGGCGAAGTCAGCTAAAATGGGCCACGTCAACATCATAACATCAAATAAGCTGTGCGTGAGATTCATGTTTATACTTAATAAAAGTGAAAAAGTGAGTTTTTTTCGGTTATGAGAGTACCAAAGGCGCGACATTCAGGTAAAACAGGACGGTTGTTCTGCTAAAATGGGCTAATAAAAGAAGAGAACGAAACAACTACTCAACGATAAATCTGTGATATCGCTACAACCTCATATTTAGCCCATTTTATCTGACTTCACGCTACTGAATCTGAGGGAGCTGATACATCGTTGAAACACGCAGAGGAAATAAAAATATTTTTAATAGTTTTTTTTTCTCTCCAGCAAATACGTCTGTTTTGTAAATGAATCCACGACGACGTACAGTTATTTAGCAGTAATCCGGCAGTTATTTGGTTTCGCGCAACATTAACACAAAGAGTCACAATCGTTGCACATTTAAGCGCTGCGTTTCACTGTCTTAACACTAGGTGGCGCCACAGCACAATCAAACTCTCACATTCGCTCTCTTCTTGCCATTTTGCTTCCAATGGTCTAGAAATCCGTGACATGCAATTAAAAATATTATATAATAAGTTTTTATAAATTCCAGTGGGCTTCCTTATTCTTAATCAACGTCAACGTTGGAATATAACACTTAGTTACGCATTACTCTTAATTAAAAAGGCCATAAACGAGGTCCTCAGAAAGAGATTTAGATAGTTATTATTTTTAATCTATACTTTTCGACTACTTTTGCGCTACTATTCCAAACCACGATGTTGCCCTGTACCGATAAACATTTAGCTTTTTCTAGAAGAGCTGAAAAGATCACTGCGACCGATTTTTATTAATAAGAGGGTTAATGCATAAGGTGGTCCATAAATCAGTGTTGCATTAAATAGTTTTTGTGCATTGCTTTCTATCATTGTACCAGTCAACCTAATCTCTCATCTAGGCAATTCTGGGAATAAACCCTGCTAACCACAAGGATGCGGGACAGATGGTCTTTTCCTTCAAATTCTGTGGAAGTCTAGAAGTGTCTGATGAATACGGTTGAACACAATGTATGAGTATCCATACTCTATGACATTTCTGATAGGTCCGCCAAGGTGATGTTGATGCTGCAATTAATCTTATCTTTCACTGTTTCATACATTGTTACATAGCACAAGCCCATACTTTCTGCTCTCTAAGCTAGAAAACACTACAATCACTTGACAAACTGTCATTAGAGACGTATGAACTCATTCAACCCATATTATCAGAGAAAGTGTTTTAAAATCCAGAATGCTGGCCTACCCCAGAAGATTAGGAGGGGAACCAAGATTACCAAGAAACTGAATATTGTGTGTGATCCTCTTGGTACAATGAAATCAGTAACGATTTCGTTGTAAGTATTATTCATCATCCTGGAAATAAAGCCAAGAAATAAAAAAATGATCATTGTTAAAGGAGTTTCTGGAGCAATAACTTGGAAGTTCTTTGGAAAAACCGGACCGCTCCTTTTACTGAAAGCTGTTGTTTAACTAAGATAAGCTTTTAAAAAATCCCTGGCAAGAAACCATTTGCTGTTTATTTGCAAAAGAGGAAGTATGTCACTGTTTGTGCCCATTAAAAAAAAGAAACTAAAGTTTGTGTATTACTGAAATGATTAGCTAATATCATTGTTTGCGTTAATGCTTGATGACAGTGTTACACGGCATTCAAAGATTTACAACAATAATTTATTGATTTCGGTGATTGGTTGAGGTTTAAAAATGGATATGTTTGAATGAACACTTTCTCTTCCCATAAGCTTGTGTCGACTGAAGATGAAACGCAATAAGAAATTTCAAGATGTCATTAACAGTGGGATCAGAAGAGGTTCATCAGACCCACGGCTCCTTCCCATGAACAAATAAATAAGTGCTTATCTTCAAATCAACAACAAATCATTAGTCACTAGAACAGGTGCAAAGATATAAGCACAGGAGCGAGTTTCATGTCTGTTTCCACTTCCGTGTAATTTCATAAATGAATGAGTGCCTTTTTCACGGGTCTTCTTTTCAAAATGTTTTTTTTTTTAATAACCGAAAACGCCGATTGAGGAGATAAAAAAATCATTTTCAGAATTTCAGAACTGACTGCTTAAAGGAGTAGTTCAACAAAAAATGAAATCTTCAGAAAATGTACTCTCCTTCAGTCCGTCCATGTTTGTTTTTCCTTTGTAGCTATTTGAAGAAACACAGCGAATGGGTGCCGTCAGAACGAGACTCCAAACAGCTCATAACATCATGAAGCTGCGTGTTTGCTATAACAAACCCATCATTAAAAAGTGGCCAAAGTATGAGATATCTATATATAATATTGCATTATGCAGTGGAGAGACACAGATCACAATCCATTTACAAGTAAAACTGTCTAAAACCTTTCTAAACAAATATGTAGGTGGATTTTGAGGACGCATTATTATGGATTATAGACTCAAAAGTTCAAAAGCCTTACGGATTTGTTTTTTTACAAACGTGCATCTTTTTACCTCACAAGATGCTAATTGATAGCCTGAAGTGGTGTGGATTATTTGGGAATTATTGTGATGTTTTTATTAGCTGTTTGGATTCTCGTTCTGACGGCACCCATTCACTGCAAAGGATCCACTGATGAGCAAGTGAGCCGTACATCGTGGATGGGATGAATAAACTGTCAGCACGTTTTCTTCCTTTGCTACGTAATGCATAAAATGTTACAAGACCAATATTTTCTGAATATCTCACTCCCGTTTTGTTTGGATTGTCAAGTTTCAGTAAATGATTATTGCTCGACTTTAAATAAAATAAAAATCAACAATGCTTTGTAACAAGAGACATATGAGAAAGAGTTTTTTCCTAAAATTAAAAAATATAAATATGTAGCCAAATGCACTAAACCTTGAAAGACGGTTTAATAACCCTTCCCACAAATAAAATATGCTAAAATTGTTTCTTAACTGGCCAGCAGGGGCTCTCATACCTGCAATGCATCCACTTCATCTAGACAAGGTGATGCTCTGGATAGAGAGACATCACTAAGATGCATTTCTGTGCCTTATCAAGAGAGAGAATAAATGCAGTTGGTCATACATGAAACAGATCCAGCTTTGGCAGGCATAGGTCTATGTTCTGCTCTATTAATAGCATTGATTATTAACAAGTGATGCAGTCACAAGGTCTGTACAATAAGGACATACTTTTTCACAAACTGTAAGTGTATGTTAGGACATATGGGTGAGCCATGTCCGTTTAAAGGAAATGCTGAGCATACTTTTTGGAATAACAATCTTATCCTCGATAACTTTTGAGTTTGAGATTTTTAATGTTGCGTGTGATGGGAATGTGCTGATTTTGACATTTTGCACTTTTTGGAGAAAACCCTTGGAATTAAAAGTCATACCCTTATCTGGCACTGTTGAAATAAGAAGCTAAGAAACATTCATCATGCTATGCACATTGCTAAACATTCATTGACTGCCTATCAGAGCAAAAACCAAGCCCTGAAGTAAAAAAAAAAAAAAAAAAAAAAATCCTCTGGTCTGATGAAGCTCAATTTCGTTTGAAAGAAACCAGGCACTGCTTATCAACTGTAGAGCTTGAAACGGATGCAGTCATGAATGTATTGTCAGAAATGTACGGTATAGATTTATTAAATACAACATACATTAAATTCAGGTTAAAAAGGCTAATTTAACACTCTGAAAGGGATTAATTATTATGTACACAAATATAAGAATACTACAAATTATTACTTTGAACTCTGCTCAATCTTCCCCTGAGGTCTCCTAACTATAGTCAACAGACAGCGGTAGCGCTCCTTCCGTCCCTGCCCACATTAATCCAATGATGGCCATGCTGGGCCATCATTGGATTAATGCCCATGCTGGGCCATCATTGGATTAATGTGGGCAGTTCCATAGATTGGGCCTCGCCTGGGTAAGCTGCACCGGACCTGTTAAGATTTGGTGTGGGCTGACCCAAGCCCACTGTGTCCGCAAAAACCAGCATGGGCCCCACAGGTGCATGTTTGCAGGGACCATCCCAAAAGAAAGTGTTCTGGAAGCAGCCTCATGCTGTGGGGCTGTTGTTCAGCGGCAACAGTAGATGAAAGCTAGAAAACCTAATCCAGAGCAATCAAACTCAGACTGGGTTATGCGTTTACATACGTTACAAATATTTAATTGAGTTCAAGCCAAGGCTCTGGTCGGGCCACTCAAGAAGGTTCAGAGTTGCTCACCTTCCAACAGTATAGATAATGACTCTAAGCAGTGGTTTAGCGACGACTCTGAATGTCCTTGAGTGACCTGGCAGAGCGTGAGCTTGAGCTCAATCAAATATTTCTGGAGAAGTGTCTGCCTCCATCCAACCTGACAGAGCTTGAGAGGTGAACAGGTGAAGTGAAGAATGGCAGATCATTGCTGACAGCTCACAAGCTGATGTGCAAAGCTTCTAGCATCATATCCAAAAATACTAGAGGCTGTAAAGGTGCTTTAACAAAGTACTATGCAATGTACTTATTATTTTTTTTTTAAAAAATGTACAAAGTTGTGACAATTGCTTTGTCATTTTGGTGCATCGAGTGTGGATCAATGTGGGGAAAAAGTCATTTAAGGCAGTTTAGCGTAAGCCAGCAAAAAAAAAAAAAAAAAAAAAAAAGGGGGGGGTGAATACTTTCGTAAGGCACTTAAAAACTATTTATAAAACTATTTTTAAAAAGTATTAAAACTATGCTTGTTAACACCCTTAACAAGTGGTAGGCAGTTATTTAGGACATAAAAAAAAACTTTCGAGGCACTCCCTATTAAGAAAGATGCTCAGGGTTTCCTCTCACTTGCATGAACATGCCAGTTCAGAGTTCCTAGAGTTCCTGACCAGCACAATAAACTAAAATAAAGAGGTCCAAGGCTATTTTATAGGAAGAACAGCTGATCCTTTTTCTTATCGGACATATTCAAAAACTTGTAGGCACCTTGGTGTAGGAGTAATATCTCAAAGCAAAAACTGGCAAATCTGCTGCAGTCCACTTCCACTTTTGATGTAGATTTGGCTGAATGTGAGTGGATGTTTTTTTATATAGCCGCTCCAGTGTCTTCAGCTATTTTTCACACATCTACTGAGCTTACAAGACTTTCAGTATTTAACAAATCAACCACACTGGTAAAAAATAAAGGTCCTTTATTGGCATTAATGGTTCCATCGAGAACCTGCAACATCAATGGAACAATTCCATTCAACAATGTTTTTGAATTATTAGTCCACTGCCAGTTCTGAGATGTTTATCCATTCATTAAATGTCAATTAATGATTAATTAAAGATATATCAAAATACACACACACACACATATATATATATTCCAAACCTTTTACTAAAGGAATCCGATAATAGTAATTTTTAGGCAAGAAAATTGTCTGATCAGCATTTAAACATAAACAGAATTACCAAGTTTTACGATAGCTTGAGGTGTTGTACCTTGGCATGTCGCAACAAATTGTGGTTAAAAAAAAAAAAAACCTGCCTAACCATAATCCTAAAGGTATCGAGTGACATCCTGTTCAGAGCAAAACCACCTTTTCATAATTGCCATTTAATTAGACCTTCGATATGAATTTTATTGTATTGGAATGTACTTGCATTTAACAGAACAACCTTTTATTGGCGTTTCCCTGTAGAGTCATTGCTGGCATATGTCAACAAGCTTATCATCTGATTCATTTGAGACAACAGGAATTTAGTCCGGCTGCCTCAGGCCCTGCACTCTGCTCCTGTCTTCATCCTTTTGTTGAGCTGCTCTCACTCATTCACTCTCTCTCAACCCGTCCCTCCCATCCAGCCCTCATATGACACTAGCGGAGCTACGGTGTGGCTTTGCGGCTGCAGATGAATCCACTGACATTATGTCTTGTCATAAAAGGCTTTTTGCTATTGTTGTATTGTGCATTAAGTCCTTAAAAAGTTTTTCAGGACGCTTTTGTTACGTATCTATTTAGTTGTAGCTTTTACCGCAGCTCGAGCATGTGCAACTACATGCCCCATTTGTTTTGCAATGCTAACAATATGCAATACGAGACGGGTAATCAATGGCACGATTTTTTTTTTTCTCACAACAGGTCATGCCCGTACTTGAGTTCAGTTGAGTTCAGTACACAGAAGATGCATTTGTCAATCTGTGGGGATTAGCTTTGGGTCTCCTGCCCGTGTCCACCACAGGGGAGGAGACGCACGTGAGGCAGGAGCCGTGTTCGGTGTTTGTTTCTTCATGTATCTGTCGAGTTTGTTGACGGAGTCATGCGGGTTTGTTTGTTCAGCAGGCCCTTGCCTGCTCTGGCACTTTGAGAAGTGGCATGTACACACAGGCTGTAACCTTGCCTGGCACACACGCTAAGATTTCATTCTGGCCTGCAGGTGAAACCAAAAACGTGCTTTTCTTGCGCAAAAATGCAGATGGTTGTGTTACAAATGTCTTTTTTTTTCTCGAAGGGGGTTGAATCGATATGTTAATGGTTCATTTGGAGCGTTTCAAAGGTTCGTTCTATTGTAATGCAATGGGTTCTATTAAACTTAAAGCATGATTTATTGTGAACTTTAATGCTCTTTTCTTTTGAATCCTGAGTGGATTATATATACAATATATAAAACATCCAGTTTTATTTATTGTATATTTACATTGTGTCAAATTTTTCAGGAAATTCAAACAATAAGGGATTTTTTGGTGTGTGGAGTGACAGTTTAAACTGCCGTGCAGAGCATGAGTGAGCGTGATCATCCCTTTCTGTTTGTTGCCAGTTTTAGCATGAAATAAACACGAATGAGCGTCTCATGACTTATGTAATTACTCGATCAGTGTTTCAGCTGTGAAAAGATGTCAATAAAACGGTTTATAAACAAACCGCTGTCGTGCAGCAAGTCACCAGTGTGTAAAGCTTGTTAGTAGCCAGAAAAAATAAAGTCTATAGAAGAGCATTGTGTGAATTATTAGACTATATACTCATATTTTACTTTACCTGTTAGTGATGTCTTAATTATTAATGTATATCTAAGTCATGACAGCCACTGTGCAAATAAATACATTTCAATAACAAATAGAAATTTTATAAGTTAATAAGTGCAATTAAGTGCAATTCACATATATTACATATAATTTATTTTTATTTTGTTGTTGAGTTTGAGCGTTGATTATTATGTTTAACTTTACAATAGTATATAAATAATGTTTTTACTCTGTTGTTAACTGTAACCTTATAGAAATGAAAAGGGCTGAAACGAAAAATATAAAAGTGGCTATAGTTCAGAGCATAAACTGTAGTTGATTTTTTTCCCTAATTTGAATTATAATTGCATTTATTATTTGTTCAGTAAACCACCACTTAATACAAAACAGAGGTACGCTGAAACACACTCTCACTCCCAAATTGTAGCTTTTTGATGGTCAAGGTACCCCTTTAGCGCATTTTGTGAAATACAGGGTCCGTTGTTTTCATTAATTTAATGGTTTGCATGCTTTTGTAAAAAAAAATATATATTTATATGAATGTATATTCATTGAAGCACCAAACCCCCAACCCCTACTCTAAACCTACCCACTTCTGATCAATATAAAACACGTAACAGGCAAATAAACGTGCATTAATGCTATTTTTTGCAAAAACTTAAAATAAACAAGCAGTATAAAAGAATTACACACAGGTCGTGTTGCATTCCAAGTTTTCTGAAGCAATATGATATCTTTACACGAATAAGAAAGTAAAAAGCTAAAAATAATCTCCTGTAGCATGACACAATCATCACAAACACAAAAGAGCCAACAACAATCACAACCAAGGATGACATGATGCTTCCTCTGGAGGCATTTTTGAACTGGATGAGCTTCATGACGGAGACTGTGCCATTGACTGCCAAACAATTAAGCACATATTATTTTGCTGAGTTACCGTTTTAATCCGAAAATGTGATCTTAACCATATCTCTACACCTAAACCTAGTCTAAAATCAGAAGAAATGATAGATGAATGACGCTGACGGACGAGCACCATCGTAAGCCTTAATTTCACAACGACTACAAACTGGTTCTTCAAATCTGATTGGTTAATCACAATGTTGTTCCAGGGTCAACAAAGATATTGATCCAGGAACGTGTCGCACTAAGCAAAATCAGGTTCTGCAAAGTATACGATTTTGTCAGAATAGTCCCATCGGCCATCGGTGGTTCAACTGCAACGTTATGAAGCCACGAGTATACCTTTTGTATGCAAAGAAAATATAACAAAACCAAAAAACCAAGAGTTTGGACAATATCTTCTGGACGCAAACTACTTACACTGTTCTGTGTAAGCCGTGACATATCGTGAGTACCCAGTGGATGCTCTCCAAAATGGCTCTTTGGAGGTGACAGAATTGTTGAATAAAGTTGTCATATATTCTCATCGCTTCGTAAAATTCAGATTGAACCACTGATGGCAGATGGAGCTTGACAGTGTCATTTACTTGGCAGCCAACGGGACAGTCACAAGCCTCCCTGTTTTCATCCAAAATATCTTTAATTGTGTCCTGAAGATGAAGAAAGCTTTTATGGGATTGACCCTTTAATACTCGTGGCCTATGGCTACGTTAGCCGTGGCTACCACGCCGCCTGGCTTAACTCTAATTAGACATGCGCTGTGTGTAATGTTAATTAACAAAATGGATATACATTGCAATCCAACAGATAAGACCTCAGCACCCACCTGAGCAAATATCATAATTTAGTCTTCAACCCTTCGAAGCTCTCAATCCGGAAGGCAAACCCTTTGAAGGGATTTAGGGCAGGGGACACCACACACGGTCCTGAAGGGCCGGAGTCCTGCAGAGTTTAGCTCCAACCCTAATTAAACACACCTAAGCCAGCACCTAATCAAGGTCTTACTAGGTATACAGGCAGGTGTTTTGAGGCAAGCTGGAGCTAAACTCTGCAAGACACCGGCCCTTCAGAATAACGTTTGGTGACACCCTGGATTAGGACACTGGGATGAGCCCTTCCGAATGGGACGCAGGGATCGTCTCTTTTTCCCTCATTTTCAGCGCATAGATCACTTTACATTTACATTCACAGTCAATATATTACATTTTAAATTACTTTTAAAAACTACAAACTTTTCAGTTGCTATAATCACTTTCAACAATACTGTAATAACGTGATAATTACAGATTATAGAACGTAATAATTATTGTCACACGATTAATCAGGACTAATCACATTCAAAATAAAAGTTTAGAGGATATATTTTTGCATATAAATACAAAGCATTTATATATTTAGGAAAAAAATGTTTATATATCAAATGTATTTATATATAATATCGCACATAAGAAAATTAATTATGAATGCAACTGCATACAACATGTGTGTGTTTTGACATATACATAATAAATAAACACAGATCAAACATGAATGTAAAGAAAAACGTTTATTTTGAATGTGATCAGTTACGATCAATTATTTGACAGCATGTGTGTGTGTGTGTGTGTGTGTGTGTGTGTGTGTGTGTGTGTGTGTGTGTGTGTGGCCATGGACCACAAAATCTCTAAAGAGATTTATACATTATCTGAAAGATTAATAAATAAGCTTGATGCATTGTTTGTTTTGATAGGACAATATTTGGCTGATAATCTGAGGGTGCAAATATTGCTTTTAAAACTGTATAAAAGTTATTAGCGATGCATATGACTAAACAAAAATTAAGTTTTAAGTAAGACATTAACCAAATATACAATGTATTTTTGGCTATTGCTATTGTTTTGTGCATTTTATTTGCTGTATTTACTGCCAATATTTTCTTTATCTATTTTCTGTATTGTTATATATATATATTTTTTTACACATACATTTTCAACATCTTCAACATTTTTCACCATCACTATAAAAGATGAATATGGTTTTCCACTTCATCTTGAGACGGCGGGCCCTAACTCTCTACCCCAGAGGCTGTTTTCTGGTATTTTCCCTCCTAATAAAGCACACAGAGCAGCTCGGTGTCTCTGTATGACAGTGACCTGCCTCCCCTCTGCCCTTTTCCTGCTACTGCTCTCAGCTATGCTCCAGGTGAAAGATTACAGAGGATAAGTCTGCCTTTCATCCTTCACCGTTACACTCAACAACTAAACCCTAAACCCAAAGTAACTGAACTTGTAAATTAGGATGTTCGTGTTGCCTGGAGCAAAGCTGTACTTGTTAAATCGCTTCCCCTTTCCTTTTAGCCGCAACTTTCAAAATAAACTAAGCCTGGAATAGTGATTTTAACATTAAAGAGGGTTAGACAACACTTCTAAAGGTCAAGACCTTGTTTCCTCATCTGATAGACTTCAACGGCTCAAGTTTGTGCTGGTAAAAACATTTTTTCCCCCCACAGTGCTTGAGAAAACGGTTCAAACATTTGCAGAAAGAAACAAAGCTTTTTTTTAATAAGCCTTGTTCACTCGGGCCTATTGAAAATTGCTTCTTTGCATTGAGCCCACACTGTAGTTTGCATTAGCGAACGCTTTCATGCATTAACCGTTGGCACTGTGTAGTTTCTCATTCATTTGGAAGGAAGAACCATCTTCGCACACGAAGCTGAAGTAAGTATTTATAGCTTTTTCCCTCATTAATACGCCTTATGCAGAGACCGTTCGAAATATTGATGAGCCGAGAACTTTGAAGCCACCTCGAGAACTCCCTTATGAGTCAGCTGTATTTCTGAACTGTGTGGCGTTGAAGTGATTATATTATGGTTTTACAAGCAGATGCATTTTGTTGTTGGTATAAAAAGCTGTTCCTTGTTTTTGTTGCTGAGATGTGTGATTGTTCGTGTAATAATAGAAAGAACCGAGCTGAGAAAAGGAACACGATGAGCTTCATAGCTTGAGTGGTCAGTGAAGCTCAAAGTGCGTGCAGGTGCTTCCTTTAAACACTAATAAATTGACTGGTGTGACAGTTTCACATGAGCTACATCGCTTCTCAGCAGCCTAATTTGGAGCGCAGATTTTAACTGCACCCTGGAAGAAACTATATTTATTTATTGCAATAAAGTAAATACAAATCATATCTGAGATTGTCACATAAGGCATATTTAATCACGCAACAACATGTTATGCAAACTTTAAAATAATGGGTGCCTACATGGGGATGTATAAAAAAGGGCCAAAATTATATATATATATATATATATATATATATATATATATATATATATATATATATATATATATATATATATATATATATATAGTCTCCAATACACAAAACATAACTTTTTTTGTTTGTAAAATTAAATTTAAATTTTTTTATAAAATGAAATAAAAATATTAATAAGATATTAAACATTTTATTGGTGTGTTTTAGCAATTAAATTAAATTAAATTAAATTAAATTTTAACTTAAACTTGATTGTTTTTTTTGCTACAAATGATTGCTTACCAATCATTTTGTTCCTGCTCAACAGAAAAAAACGGATTGTACAGATGTGCCACTAAAACAAATGTAACATAATTCTCCAATTTTCTTCCTGTTTGTTTCATTTATGCGAGCAGCCATTGATACCTACTTCGTATCTTTATTAGTCGTGTTACAGTGAAACTTATACACTGGTGGTGCTGAATTAATGTGGATCGCAGCTTCCCTTTGTGGTGACATCACTTGAATCTGCAATGCTGTTGCTTTTATAAGGCAGCCCACTCAAGCAACCACTGTACAATTATGAGATGATCTCAGGAAGCAAATAGAAAAGCGTTTTGACGAGATACTATAAGAGTTTAGCGTATAAGACTGTGCACATGGGAAAATGTAAGTACAATTTCTGGATATCAATACAATATTTAGATTTGCACATTTCACCTGAATTGTGTTGCCGTGTGCAAACGCAAGATGCTTATTTACTTACAAAATGCACAGCAAAAGCATAATGCATCAACAAAATACATATATATTTTTATCTTCAATTTCGGATGGAGCAAAAAATATGCAAAACCTATTCACCTCCTATTACGTTATACATATGGGGGGGAAAAAAACGATTTTTGTTCCTGTGCCACGTTATCTGCTCTGATAAGTGGCGTGATTAATTAATAGCTTAGTGTTTGCCTTTTCATCAGCAGCAAAGATTTGCATGTTTTATGATTTGACAATATTAATGATCTCCTTTAGTAGTTAGCAGTTGGTTGTTGTACTGGTGCCTCTATTTTTTTCCCTTACAGTGCGGTAAGGAAGATAGCGGTTGCTAAGCAGACGGGTGACAGATACATTAACACACAGGCCCGGTCTTTGGCTATTTGACAGAAACTAAATATTACTTTAGTATTCTGTAATAAATTAGATATAACAACGTACCAATCTTTTTACCAATTCTTTTTTTTTGTCTTTCGCCCCTCATGAAAAAAGTTCCAATGCTTGCTGGGTAGACATAGAGCTAGTGATGAAATGATATCAATTATTATAAAGCTCTCTGACTGATGTAAAGATAATGCTGCTGTTTTCATTATTGTATTTTTCAAATGGACTCACAAAGAAAAATGTGTTGCTTGAATGTGAATCGGTCACATGCTGAAACAGATGGTGAAGTTAAAAAAAAAGTTTTAAATGAGGGTTCTTATTGTTCATTAAAGCCATAAAAACACATATAATAAATATGTAGAAATATATATAAATGAAACAAACTGTATCTAATTATAACTGAAAAATGAGGTTTTGGATGAGGGTTATTATTGTTAACTGAAAACTGAAACTAAAACCGTCAAAAAAATTGAAATACACTTAACTGAAACGAAACTGAATAAAATGATTACTGATTATAACGGAAAAAATGGGTTTTGAATGAGGGTTTTAATTGTTCACAAAATGACTTGAAATTAACTTAACTAGAACAAAATTAAATAAATAAATGCATAACTAATTAGATTAATTTTTGTTTCAGATAGATAAAACAATCTGTGTTTGTACATAGATAGATAGATAGATAGATAGATAGATAGATAGATAGATAGATAGATAGATAGATAGATAGATAGATAGATAGATAGATAGATAGATATCCTTAAGGTTCCTGAAATCTTAGTACCATAAATGCTAAAGAGCAGTAAAAAAAATGCAGCTTAGGTAAGAATTATGCTGTGGCAGTTTCTTCCACATTCCACATAACTTAAGATTTATTGAGAGGTTTATTGCCAGTAAGTCCTGCTAGACTGATGGTTATTACCATTGAGAGACCTCTTCCAGAAAACATGCATACCATTTATAAGCCAGGCGTCCTGTTGAGTGGCCTAATCTTGATATGCAAAACCCTTCAATTGCCCTCCTCCTGAAAGAAAGTCTTCACAGCTGCGTAGCTTCCTCTTTTTCGGCTTTTTAAAATCATGCTGCGCTTGTATTGCACAACCGTAGACACCACTTTGCCCTCACAGTTATATGTTTGCACCGACTGTTCATCGGCGCATGTTGGACAATGAATACAAAAATTGCAAATCCCAAACCAAGTCCATTCTATGAGAGCATTACTGAAAGGAATTTTTATTGTTTGCAGGCAATATAGCAGACATTTATTCAAGAAAAAAAAGCCCATGGCTGTTTTGTCAAAGCTATGGAGAGTTACAGGTGGTTAGCTGGCGGCCTGTTCTAACAGAGACCAATGTGTGTCATGAATCTGTGATGAATGGCACAGAACAGGTACATTACTGATTCATTATTTGGCGATTAAACATTGAGGCTTTAGCCTTAAGAAGTAACAGTTGTGAGAGAACGGGGTGTGGAGAGTATGAGAAACTTTTACGCAAACAATGCTTAGCAAACACCTAAAGCGATATCAGATTTTCACATTAAAGGAATGCGTTCAAGCGTGTGACTCACAGAATAATTGAATAATGAGTAACAAATCGTGGCACGATTATAAACTGAAAAATTTACTAGGAGTGCAGAAATACTGCTGGGGTTTTGTTGAGCCCTAAACTTTCTTCTCTTTTTTTTTTTTACTGTTCTGATATATGAGAACAGTTAGGCAATCGTGCATCACCAAACAATCACACCTCCTTAAGTACACAGCGTGCACTGTGGGCGCTTTCTTCAGAATTCACTGTTGGCCAGCTGTGTCTGCGCAGATGCACACAGCTACTCTTATCATGCACTCAAAGACCATGCCTGTTCCTGTACATAGCAAATATATCTTTGGGGTGTGAATAATCACTTTATTGCCTCTTAAGTGCGTGAGTGCACGCTGGCTTATACTGAGACTGCGTAAAATTTTATTGAAGTGGAATGTGCACATCCTGAAAAAAATGGTCAAATTTTTGAATAAAGTTCATTTCATTTAATTTTATTAGAAATCATGACCTAGCAATGATTCTGTACTACTTAGTCATTTTAACCTGAAATGTACTGGTATATAAAGAAATTAACATTGTGCAAAATGAAGAAAAATTATGAAAAAATATTGCTCATTACTTCATGTTAGCTATTATATTATTATATTATATATATATATATATATTTTTTTTTTTTTTTTTATTTATTTATTTATGTGTAATATATATATATTACATATTTTGATTTGTGATGAAAAGAATATATACTTTTACACATGCCCTATTGCCATCACAACTGATAATATTTTATATGCACACTGGTGTCTATTTTTATTTAATATTTAATACACCTACTTTCTTTCAAAGGTTTGGGGTCAGTATTATTTTTTTGAATAAAGCAATATTTCTTTTATTTACATTTCAAATTATATTAAAAACAAAATTCAAACTGTAACATTTCACAGTATCACCATCTTCACTGTATTTTTATTTATTTATTTATTAAGTAACTCTGGCCATATTGAGCGTGGGACCAAAATGTTTTAAAATCCTTATCCTGACCCCAAACTTTTAAATGGCTTTCTTTTTCTTTTCTTTTTTGCAGCTTTATGAATAGAGTTTCAGTGTAGTGTCAGTGTGGTTTTCAAAAAAAAACTGAAACGGATCATATGGCACATGCAAGTGGATATTTAATGAAAAACAGCCATTTAACGTAGTTATATCTGACCAGCTGCTTTATTTGAATAGATTAGGAAGTGGGATTTATATAATTATATCTGCAAATAAGCTGATTTCAAGCTTACCATGTCCGCACTATTCACCAATGGCTGAAATTGTTCAAGAAAGCAAGAGTTTGAGTGATTGTTCTCTTACAGTAGCTTTGTACTTCAGATTACACAATACAAAAAAGACGAAAGGTCCCAATAAAAGAGGTATCTACTGAGTGACTGAAACTTTCAACACTTTCAGCCACACCTTGTTTAACTTGGCACAAGCAAGAAATCCGTACGTCTCAAAGGGTTTTTATTTTTTTGTGCGCTTGTCATGAGGCATGATCTGCTGTGTTTCTTGTACAGCACTGTCAGAGGCATCCGCATCCAAGCCGTACCAGGGAGTGAGAGTCAAGGACCCTGTGAAGGAGCTGTTGCGGAGAAAAAGAGGAAATGCTGCGAGAACGACACCCCCCGCCGCAGTAGGAACTAGGGCACACGTGTGCGCGCATACACACTCCATAAGACACGCTTTTGATTGTGAAAACTGTCCTTTAACATTATCTCATTTGCTATTCATTCAAGTCCCAGCTTGTTGTTTTTGTTATTCCTCTAATCCAGCCAATGCACAATGGTGATATCCAAATGCGGGACTGAAAAAGATTACTTATGAAAAAAAGGACCTCTGGCTTTAAAGACGGCTGATTGTTTGGTTGCTGTCATTTAAAGAGCCGTTTGCTCCCCAAAAAATGTTGGAGATTCTTTCTTGTGTGGAAGAATGCTGAACGGCCGAACAAGTTTTGGTGCGGACAAAAACATATACATCTTCTTTACCTTCAACAGAAGACAAAGACGGGTTTGGAGTGACATGAGGTTTAGTAAATGATGAATTAAAAGTCATTTTTGGGTAAATGATCCCATTAAATGTTAATATGACAAACGCAAGTCTCACTAACACTAATAATTGGCTGAATATCCTCACGCCGTCCTAAATCCATAAGACTTTCGTTCATTTTAGAAAAACTAATTAAGATGTTTTTGGTGAAATCTAACAAAAACACGTGGACCATTTGCCTTGAACTTGTCAGTCCTGTTGCTTTCTGTGTAGGGTCAGAAATTTGTGTTCTGAAGATCAACAAAGGTCATAAATCATGAGGACGAGTAATGACACCATTTTTTTTTGTGAGCTATCCGTTTAGCTGGAATCATAAACCAGCAATTTATGATCTCTGTTAGTCATAAGCATATTTATACAGAAAATAGGCAAGGTTTTCGTCTTGTAATGTAAAACATGTTTATAGAAAGGATCGTTTAACAATTCGTCGTGGAAAAAAAGACGAGCTTGGTTGTTTCTCGATTTTTGGTTTTTTTTTATAATATGAGGTCAGTTCAGGATACGGAAAACTGGCTTAATATTAGTCTCCCAGGAAACTCTCGAATTGATTGCAGGATTGCAAAATTGCACAATCAATGTCAGCTTGAATGCTATTAGCCTTTACAGAGTGCAGAAAGGCAGTCTCTCCGAACTCCAAGGGGATTTTGGTCTTATATAATCCAGGTGTTTTTCCGTGACAGTTAAACTATTCCCCCACATAGCCGGAGGGGTTGGGCATAGGGCCTATGCAAATCCGTTTGTGGATCTGCCAAGAGGCTTGCCTGCCAACCTTCTAATTATACTTGACAACACATAAAAACAAAAACACACACACTCAGCAACCTCTTTCTCACATTAAATGAGTCGAATTCTGTTAAATGCAATCTTCTTAAAAAGCATGAGATCTTACGAAGCCACTTCACAGCTCTTCTAACGCCGTTCTGATCCTGTTTACAGATGCTCTTTAAGCTATTCCTTGGAAGCTGATGACACTTGAGTTAGTAATTGCTTCCCAAGTGGCATTATGACAATAAGTGAAAGCACACACCAGAACTAAACCCGCTCTTATCTACGTCTGTTACTTTAGGGCTAGCTTGGTTATCTGTAAGCCAGCCCTCCACGTGCTCTCTGCCATTTCAATCAACACCTCTCTCAGTTTGAAGATTCTGGTTTTGAACAGATCGGCTATTTGCTGGGTTGGGGGCCAGAGCGAGAAACGCCTTGATCCAAATTACCAGGTGTAGGTCTTAAGTCCCTATCATCTGTTTAAGTGGAATTTAAGTGGAAGAACTTGCCCTGACATGTAAATCATTTTACGGAGGAATCACATTGTGCTACACCTTAATTGTTTTTGATCTGTTGTGTAGAGCGTAATGTATAGCCAGCAGGTCATTGTTATTGTTAAATAAACTGTCGTGAAGATAACTGACTGCACATTATCCTGTTTGCTAGGTGACTACTTATCGAATAAATGCATACGTATGCGCCATGAAATGCAGATTTATGCTGAATTTAGTCGTTGACCTAAATGTAGATTCATTTAAAGCATCCAGTGAATGAAACGGTCCATTACAACGCAGAAACGGGCCTAGCAATAAGTGCTCATTTTGTCATTTTTTTGGATTCAGTGTATTTCTTCTAATCAAACGTGCCCATCATAAAAGAAAGATTTTGTTGAAACAAGGTTAAGGTTTGTTGTTGCTATGTTTACTGGACAATACTCACTGAGATCCCAATCCTGATTGTAAAACAAACATTAGATCCAGTTATTGAACCCTTAGGGTGGAGTACTTACAGTATTTGACTTGTAAATAATAAAAATGTTAATGTTTAATAAGACATATGAGGGGTAAGAGGGCCATAAAATCAATGCATTTTATAAGCACCAAGTGTAAAAAATCATGCTTTACATCAAACATTTATATTTTATTTTATATATAAACAATATTATGAACAGAACATTTTTTTCTTAAATGCATACATCACACGCTCATATTATGTAAACAAAATCTCTTATTCTGGATGTGACTAATCTTTGTAAAGCACTCTTATATATTTAATTATATGTATTTATTTATTTTTTAAAGCTAAGCCATTGGCTTGAAACTAACAAAACGAAAATAAGACTTAATAATATACAATTTCAGTTTGCAGTTAAACAACTTAACAAAAAACTCAATTATATGGGCTACTTTTTTTCTAGGTGATGGTTCCCAGCTCTCTGCCATCATACGCACATGCAGGTAAGCATCATATGGACTTTTTTTGGTCGCTGATTAATGCAAACATTTTTCATGCTTATTTTCCTCTCTAAAAGGTCTTCCAGCTTTGTAGAAGGCAACCAGAGCTGCTTAAATGATTCATTAGTGGATGTAGGTGGGCTCTGCACAGGATGGATTGCCCAGACCACCAGCACAACTGCCCTACAGCCTCTGAGTCACTGGACTCCTCCAGACCAACAGCACGACCCTGTCATCCCATGTCCTCACACAGACATGTATGTCCAGCCGATCTGTCCCAGTTACACGGTGGTGGGCCCTTCCCCTGTGCTGACCTTTACACACACACCTCTCTTCACTAACCTTGCGGTGAGCCACAGACTGACACTAAGCCACTGCTATTATGTTCAGTGTCTGGAGATGTTAACTTGTCTCTTATCTTGTTCCCTATTAGACCATGAGCACTTCTAGCTCATCCCTGCCTCAGGTGGAGGTCCCAGACTCGTCCTTGACGTACATTCCTTGGGCTCAGCCTTTATCCACCATCTCCGGCTCCGTCGTGCAAGCCCCCTCAATGCCAGCGGCCCTGACGGGCCCCCAGCTCTTCCCAGTGCCTCTGACCTTGCCAGTAATCTCTCCAGAACCTGAGCCTCAGCAGGTGGAGACTCCCCAGGCCCCTGAGGGCACTCTGGCCCTTGAGAAACTGCTGGAAGAAGATGAGGGCCAAAAAGAACCCTATATTTGCAACTCCTCGTTGTTTTCAGAAGATATTTAAAATATCCGTCTTAACTCTTTTTTGCAGCTTCTTTAATAGATACAGAAGCATTTAGTACAGCATTGAGTGAAAAAACGACTGTGCATTTTTAAAAGTAAAGGTTCCAATAGAACAACCATTTTTGGTTAAAGTTTTTTTTTTAAATAAAGATTTCAGTGAACAATTCCTAAAATACCCATTTTAAAAATCTATTGAACCTTTATCAACTATAAAAAACAAAGTTTCCATTGATGTTCAAGGTTCTTCATTGATACCAATAAAGGAACTTTCTATTTAAGATTGTGGAGGGATACATTCCTAAAAATGAAAGGTTCTTCATTGGCATTAATGGTTCTATTAAGAACTTGGAGCCTTTCCAGTCTAGAGGAGGTTCTTTATACTAGAAAAAAGTTCTAAAATGAAAGCATCTTCGGAGAACTAAAAAGGGTTCTTCTGCAGTGGATTTTCTGCAGCTCTTTTGGAACCTTTATTTTTAAGTTCAGTCAATTCAAGTCATCTTTATTTATAGAGCTTTACACAATGGAGGTTGTATTAAAACAGCTTCACAGTATTAATCAGGAAACAGAACCAAGAGAATCAAAGATTCAAACATCATTGTCAGATACAATCAAAAATTATGTTTTAAAGCTCTAAAAAAACAACAACAGTGTCATATTTATCTCCGGTCAGTTTTGATTCGGTACAGTTCATAAATTGTCAAGTTCAGCAATCATGAAACAAGTTAAATTGAGCAACAAACAAAAAAAAAAGCTGAATCAATTTGAGCCAGTTTAGTGTTGATACAATTGAGTTCTAGAACTGTGTCAATGTTGCAAAGTGAAGCAGCTCTTGAGGACAATCGTATCATTATTCAGCTCAATTATTCAAAGACGTTTTGTTAACTGAATTATTGAGAGAGTAGATTAACGTTCATTTTAGCTCGATTGTGTAGCTTCAAGAAAAAAACCTGTTTACGGTGGCTAAAATGCTAACATTTACAGAGTGCTGTTCTTTACGGTTCATGTCAGTTAGAATTAGAAAGCCAGAAGTTTTCTGAAAGTTGGAGAAATCCCCTAGAGATGTTATCATGTTATCATTTTATCATTTTAACCTGCAGGCTTAGTTGTCTCTCAAGTTAACACCTTTCCTAATGAGATGTTTAAATAATGCTCTGCTCTGCGCACACTCTACCATCAAATCTGCTTCTTTAGAGCATCTGTACATCACATCTCCTATTCAAACGGGTACAACAATAAAGAGAACGTGCATTTGCAAATGTTCTAGTTTGTACGATTTGTTTTGTCATGGTGTGAATGATTGTGAAATGTGACTTGATGCTTTATAATAGCTTTCATATGGTTCCACGGACTGGCTGCCAAAAAAAAATGTTGTGTTGCCAACAATAACTATGTTTCAGCGCAAAAACCCTGCAACAGGCAAAGACAATAAATCAGGATCACAGCAAACCTTTGAAGAAAACAAAGCTAATCGTATATTATTCATAAACAGTTGGGACATTACATCTGTCCAAAGACTGATTAAGATTACATAGATCATTTTTATGGGAGTCTGGCTGTTAAAATGATGACATTGAAAGTCACTCGAATGAAGGTTTGTTCATTTCGATGAATGAGATCCCGTCTGTAATGCATGGGTGACTAAACTGACAAAACACAAATGTTATCACATAAAGATAGACAATGAACAGAAGAAAACAAAGAATTTAAATATACGGGCAAAACCAGCGAGCGAAATGTATCACAAATGTATCAAACGCCACAGAAACAAATAAAAAAAACAAGAAAAATAACTGAAAACTGTAATAAAATACAAAGTCTTGCATATAAAAATATGTACCTCTGTGCACGTTTTGTTAGGTGTTGCTGTGTATTTATTACATTCCTACCAAATCCAAACCCGGATTTGCTGGATATGTGTATTATGCAAATTTGTATTATGCAAATGAACCGTGCGAGAGTTTTACTGCCTCTAGTGTTCATTTCTTAGTTTCATGTTTCGCTAAAAAATGCACTCAGGTACGTTTACGCCATTAATCGAGGGCCCTGTTTTAAAAATTTGAATCCATTTACATCAAATTGACTTTTCTCGCAACATAATGCTTGTCAAGCACAGGTGGGGGGGTGGGAGGTCAATGAATAAATACAATGAAGAATAATGTATTAAAGGAGTGCTAATAAACATTACAAAAATAGGTATGAACACAGTAAAATTCAATGATGGAAGGCTGCTTCACAGTCTCTCAATCACATATTCTCTTGCGTCTCATAACCGACTCTGGAGTTGTTTCTTTTTATATGCTCATATTAAAACCACATGACTGAGACTGTGAAAGGTTTTGAAGGTTTAAAGGGTTTTAGTTCGCTCCTAGAGTTGACTTCAGTAGATTTGAAATATGGCTCAGAGGTCGTATGGATTATTATGCTATTTCACAGTTATGTTACTTCCACGCCGCTTCTTTTTTTGAGCCTGCAAATCATCATTCACCTTCATTGTATGAAAACACCAGCCAAAATACTGCCTAAAAGAAGAAAAACTTACCAGTTCGGAACGTCACAAAGGTGAGTATACTAACTTTTAAATCGGGTTCAGTTTACGCATCTGTGCAAGCCATTTATTTTCATTTGCATTCACGAGATGCTTTTATTGTAAGCGCCATGCAGCGGACTCAAAGCTAACAATTTATCGGTTTATTTCCCCATCCCGGGAGTTGAACCCAAAACATCGGTGTCGCTATTACTATAGTTATAATGACTCTTCTAATGCTGGCGTGAGACATAAATTACTCAAGCTCGGTCATAGGTCAAATGTTTAAAGTACAAGATAAAATAGTTTTGGGGTCATGACCCTCAGAGGTGAATGGGCATTTTAAACCGTAAAGAGAACTAAGAATGAGTGAAAGCGAGACATCTGCACATTTTTTTTTTCCCCTTTTGTTTTCTTTTTTATGAGTGAACATTACCTTTGTGCACAAAATTTTTGTGCGTGACTCCTCAGGACGCGCCGTGCTGCCAAGATGCCTCTGCTTACCTTAAAGGTGCCGCTGAATCAGCCTAACAGGATCCAGAGGCATGTCTGCACAAATGTTGAGACATGGACGAAGGTACAGTACAAGGTGTGACTGTTGAGGAGAAGCAGGGAAAGTGTGCGCTGGAGGGGGACAATATTTGGCACTTTCGCTCTGCAGAATGAGAATGCAGGGAGACGTGTCAAAGTTAAATACCTGCTTAAAATGCTCGGATTACAGGCCATGCAGCAGTGCGCACCGAAAGACCCATCGCTAAGCTGGATGTGCTGTTTATTGTAAGCACTGACACAACCGCCATGGGGAGAAAAATATATCATGATTTCATTGTTATGAGGAATAAAACGGTCTGCATCTCTTTGTAGATTACTTGATAAATCTTTGTAAACATTAACAGTAAATGTTATTCTCTTTATGTGCCAATGCATTAATAATTCACAGACGCAATCTTCATATGTCAGCAGGGATCCCGCGATACGGAATCAAGGCTGAGAAAAAAAAGCAAAGACATTTCCAGGCTCCTCCTATGAAATGGCAGTTACACAGAGCAAAGATCTCACACTCTTACTATTTCCTTGGGAAAACTTCAGAAAAGCCAACTTTCTGGTTTTAAAGAATGCTAAAAAAATAAAACTCTTAATGAAGGAGCCGTGAGAAACTTTCAAGACTGAAGTCGAAAAGCACAGCCATTTAACCACATTTTAGGTTTCTTAAAGTTTCTGCATTTATTAAATATTATATATATATATATATATATATATATATATATATATATATATATATATATATATATATATAGTAGTTTGCAGAATAGATAGTTTGACAGGTATATATATATATATATATATATATATATTGAGGAATAAATCTCATTGGACAGGTAGTAATATCTGCTTTATCTTTATTATTCTTCGAATCTCTTCGCTCCCTGTCATCAGCACAGGTGTTGGATCACATGATATCTTGCAACATTGACCTTGCCCATTTTTCTCCCTTTAAAAATGTCATAAATTAGACTGCTGATTTAAATGAATGGGATCAAATACTACGGCAAAAAAACACAAACATACTTATGAGAGGAATGAGGTGGAAAATAAACACAAACAGGTCTAGACCGAGCCATGTTGGCACAGGGTCTATGAGAAAAATGTAACACCAGCTCTTGAGAAATGTATTAGGAGAAAGCGAGGGGCATGACACGACTTGTCTTCAGTTTCTCTAGGAACGGAGATGGCTTTTACCAATTCTTGTACTACAGAAAACTGGGTGACAGGCCACATAGATTGACTGATAATTGCAAAAAAAAAAAAAAAAAAAAAAAAGCATTGTAGTGTAAAATACTCTGAAGTGTATGTTCATCCGGTTACTTTGCATCACAGAATAGCTTTCTTCTCCAGTTTCCCAGAGTCTCAAGTCAAAATGTTTAGTTTATAAAGTTGTCTTTTTTGTCATAGCTACTGTTTTCTTTTCTTTGCTGTTGACATAAATCTGCTTATCTTTCCGATCTTGACCCTCATTCCGTATATAATGAGAAAGTAATTTATGACAGTGTCATTCAGGAATGACCAATGTCTGTTGGAAGAGATTTATGCTGAATGCATTTTTTCTGTGTAAAAGAAAGACATAAGTCTATCGGTGGCATGCGGTTGACTCTGATGATAGTTAAAAACAGATTTTCGATACCCTCAATGAACGGTAAAAGTTATCATCAGCACAAACGATGCTGCTTTACGGTTATAAAATGAAAGATAAACTAGTTGCCTGGCTATAGGACACTTCTGGCAAAGAAGTCGTTTCGCCTCATGATTCAGTGTTTTCCATGAAAATGTAACACTTGCATGTTTTCCCTCCTGAGCAGCGCTTATCGTTTGTTTTGCTCCAGATGTCAGCTTCTGTCAGCGTTGCTGTCGGCGTGAGGCTTGGTTTCTACGTCAGAGTTCACGGAGTGTTCACCCTGAAACACATACTTTATCAATATATTGTTGGATTACAGAGTCTCCTGGGAGTATATGTTAAGAGGAGAATAAGAAAATATGAAAAGCAGGAGGCTTAAGCAAATGTACTGGCTTTTCAGCTAAAGTGATTGAATACAGACGGAGAAACTCAGCAACCCTCAATCCTCAGTTCTTCACTGTTAAAAAATAAATTGCAAATCTACCCGGTTTTTTATTTATTTACTCGTTTGTTTATTCATTAACAGTCTTTGAATCTGTATTCCTGTTGAACTTGGGTTACGCACAACCGTGGTTCGGTAATACTTCGCTCTTCATTAAACTTCTTTAATAAATCAATCATAACCACGAAAAGATTTATTCATCCGCATTTTCTTACTAATTAACCAGCAGACCGCATGAACATAACTGACTTCCTCCATACTGCATTAATAATAAGGCAACACCCGACCACTCCATCAGACTTACTGCAATTTTAAAAAAACACACTTGTACACTATTTTATGTTTGTAGCTTTCTTGGTATCTGTCTTCTGATTAAACACACTCCTGGCAAGCTAACGTGGTTCAGTAATGCTTTGTTATACATTAACCTTCTTTAATAAATCAAACATAATCGCGAAAAGATTTATTCATCCGCGTTTTCTTACTAATTAACCAACGGACTGCATGAACGTAACTAACTTCCTCCTTAATAAATTAATAAAGCTAAACATAAATCTAATGGCGGCTGCATCGGTCCTATTGCAATTTAGTCGTCCGGCCTGTTGTAAAAGAACATCTGCAATGTTATTTAAATACGGTAAAGGTGCGAAACTGCTGAATTGTAACTCCTAATGCCTTGCTAAAGTATCTTTGGCATCTCTCCCACAATCCGAGAGACCTATGTGTCTGATAGTGATGTTATCTGTCGTCAGAAGAGAGCACAATGCCTTTCTCTACCTCAGGCCACGCTCAGATTAACTTCCAAGATGAGGACTGTCCGCTGCAAAACACAATTAATCATTTGCAGTCCATGATGTTCTTGTTTAAACTAATGATTCAGGGTTATCAGTGACGATCGGTGATGAATACGCCACTTAAAACAACACTTATTTTCTGTACTCAGCAAGTCATGTTGTATATCCCACTAATGCACCATTGGTGTGCCTTGGTGGTATTTTAACCCTTTAGGCCCCGAGGGCATTGCTGCTTCACTGAAGTTGATGTTTTGTGACATACACAACGACTCCTAACTCGAGGACTGCGGCAAGGAGGGTCGGGTTGGTATCATTTGATGGATAAATGATTTGATTCGGACGTTTACCAGCCGAGAAATAGCTGATCGAAACGGATGAAAAATTGCTCAACAAAAAAAAGAACGCATCTGTCTTATTTGACACATCTCGTGACAGAAATAAAGCAGGAGAAAAATTCCTTTCTGATGACGTTCCCCCAGCATCTGTCGTGTCTGCCTGAAGAAATTTTAAATGCGTAAAAGAAATTAGCGCCATGCATAAACATAAATCAATAACTCCAAGGCCGTAGCAAGGAGGGTCAAAAGGTAGGAATCATTTGATGAAAATGTAAATATTTTAGGGAATAAAAAATACATTTGCATTCGAATATTCTCATTTTGAGAAATAGGTGACGAAACGTAAGAAACATTTTGGTCAAGGGCAATTTTCATATCATTCAAATATAATTTTTTGCTTTAAAATGATACATATTTTGTGTTATTTCATTCAGGGGTTGCTCAGTGATTTGCCTATGAACTCTTCTGTGGTCTCACGTGACAATGTCAACACGATGAATGTAAACATGATGAATGTAGCCAAAATCTGTCTTGAATCGTACTAAACGCGTTCACGTGCTCACCTCAGCAGTGGTGAGGTACCTTCTTAAGTAGATGGACACACTGAAAGAGCGGACACAAGCGGACACAAGGGCCCGATGTATGGCAAAGTTTCCTTTTCGTTTCTTTGCTTAGAGGTAAAACCATGCTTGAAAAAGGTGACCAGGGCCACTCTTAGCAAACCTTGCGCTCTAACAGCTCCAGTTGATGCTGTGTACGTGATGCTCCACAGATCCCCAGCATTAAACCCCTGTGAAAAAACTCTGTGCATTATACCTGCTGCTGTACACCATGGATCTTAATTAAAAAATCACTCAAATCTGCTCTCAACTGAATGACTCATATTTATTAAAGATTAATCTATAAATATAAGTCTAAGCATTGCGGTATTTAATTCTGAATATCTATCTGAACTGTTTTTACAGCTTTGCTTTTTCGTTCGCATTGTCGTGCTGTTGCTAGAAATTTGTTCCTCTTACATTTAACTTTATTCTTTTTTTAAACGCAAGGTTGCGGGAGTCATTAAAGCGATGTCATTAACACTTCCGCGAGAAAAAAAAAAATCTTTGCGTCGTTTCGATACTGATAATTACAAAATCCTGGTTTTGCACGTGGGACCGTCCACAACATCTGTGCATAACGTTTGCATGCAAACCGAGCAAATGGTGCCAGTTGCACAGCCTAACCCATCCCGTCCCTGCGCCAAACTTACTAGGTCGCTTTCAGTCTTTATTTCGGTATCAGTAAACCAGCTGTGGCGAGAGATTGCGCAAAAACGCGAGTTGAGGCTGGACGCGAGCGTTGCGCAATCACTGACACAGGATCCCTCTACTGGGGCGCTGATCTTTCGCATCCCTTTAGACCACATCGATGAGAAAAGCTAGACCTCATCGCCGTTTAATTGCAGAATCATAAGCGGTTTGAACCGGAGCTCTGGTTCCCATTTCTGATTAACCACGTTTGCTTTTTCCAAACCACCGCGAGAGAAGCGCGCCCTGGAATCGGTTATCGCTATAACAGACACCACGTTGTGCAGAAGTGGGAGGAGAAGCCGTTCGAGGAACACGAACCCAACGTGTGCGGATTAGAGGAAGACTTCCTCGTCCTCCGCGCTCCCGAGGGGGAATTCCAGGCCGCGGGGCGGCAGGCACAAAGCGTGTGAGTCTGTGCCGATCCTGGATCACCCTACACGCCCTTCTGTTTGACTGCAAAACATTCCCCATCGCTGTAGTTAATAAATACACCGCTGCGTGACCGTTAAATGATTAAGTCTGCCGCGCTCCCGAGTCAAAAGAGGCACACAAATAAAGAACTGATGCCTCAGCTTGTTGGAAAACAGGCATCGGTTCGTTTCTGCTGTGAAATTCATTTCCGAACGCGAGCTTAAAGCCCACTTTGAGTATATGCACTGGTTATCGTGTCGCATTTCGCGAGGTAGCTTATAACTGTATTGCCCCTCTCCAGTTAACCACTGCGTACGCGGAGAACTTTGAAGCTCTCGCAGTATTGTGCTTTTTTCGGTCCGTATTTATTTTTGCATGCACTGAAAAGCAACGGGTTTAGAGATTAAATCACAGAAAATGATTTCATATAGGTGGGAAATGCATTTTACAGAAACAGAATAATTCTTAATCAATCGATAATTCTGCAGTTCTGCCTAATTTTGTGAGATTGGGGATTCAAGCAGTTGAAAACGTCCAACGCGTGCTTTGCTTTTACTTCATAATAACAATAAATAAAGCACCAATTTCATTTTTCAGTGAGTAGGAGCAAAGACAAAATGTTAACAGCTGTAGTTGCATTTAAGACTTAAATGCAATGCTGACTATCAAAAGCTGTTTTGATAAATAACATATTTTTAGGTCCCCCCCCTTCATGTTTTCTCATGTCGAATGTTGATATGAAAAACAATAGCTGTATTTGTAGCCAAAGCCCCGTCGAGAGCAAGAAACAGAAACTGCACACTGGAAATCTGAAATATCATTCCCGTTATTAACGCATCTGTGGCGTTTTTAATAAAAGATACCAGTAAAAATACGAAAAATATGTTTATTGTAAAAAAGATAAATGAATAATTTGTAAATTACACTCACACATACAGTATTTAACTCTCTGCAATCAACTTTTTTTTTGCTTAAACTACTCTTCTAAACTAAGCCCGATCGTGCATCTACCTCTGCTTGTTCTTTTATCTAAAACCAAAATACAACAACAACAAAATCATACGAATGGATCAGTTATGACACTGGATGTTCGCGCAAAGTGCTTCAAAATGCATTTTACAAGTAACACATCTCTGAACTCGAAGTATCCCTCCTGAAATAGCTGTCGTCGCCATACGAGTACAAACAGTCTGATGAGCCGTAGGGCGCAAACTCCGAGGTTGCCATGCCTTCCTGCGCGCTGGACCAGTGCGACAGACAAAAGCAGTGCTGCAGGCTGCAATGCTGATAGTGGTAGCTTTCTGGAGAGAAACTGGAGCTCAAATCCATCCGCGTTGGGGAGCTGTAGCACGAAGAAGACGAGGAGTTGGACTGAGGGGGAGAGTAGCTGTTGTAGTCGACGGGGCTGGGGAGATTGAAGGAGTCCGAGGGCGATCTCGAAACCTGAGGGAAGCGCGCAAAAACACCCATCAACAGCTGTTTTTATGAATCAGTGCAAGCACATTTCGGCATCCAACGGGCAAAAGGGCGTTTATTAAAAACGAAAAGCACCAAACACATACCAGGCTGCTGCCATAGAGGTCCGCGTTAGAAGGTAGATATCCGTTAGACCACTGCGCGGAGGTGGCACACACGAAATTGCCGCCGCTGAAAGTCTCGGGTGGCATCATGTGCATCATCTGCTGATGATCGTAAGCATTCTCCATCGGGATGTTGACATTTTCGGTAAAGGCACGTGTCTGGAAATAGGGCTCTGGAGCTTGCATTCCAAAGACATCTAGGTGGGCTGCGGGGAAAAACAGGAGAAAATGCTGGCTTGAGCACAGGAGAACATTTAAATTAGGCCAGCAAGACTTGAGATGATGTCACGAGACCATCAGCCAAACAGCTAAATCACATTTGAATAGTAGTTTATAAAAAGAGATCATGCACGGATCTGTAAGGAGCACCTATATAGATGTAGGTGCCATTGTTCTTTTATTTATTTGTTTGTTCTTCTCACACTTGTAAAGATAGAGCCGATGCCCGACGGTGTGGATGAAAAGGGGAGTATAGTAAGTTGCATGCAGTCGGTATACTTTGTTTTTGTGCTTGTCTCGGGTTTCCTGATTAAAACTCTTACGCAGAAGGTTCTTAGCTTTTTTTTTTTTTTTTTTTTTTTTTTGTGTGTGCGCGCGCGCGCGAGTCCACGTTTTCAGTATCCACAAAGGTGCTCGCGAGGCGGCTGAAATCCGACGCTTTTGTAAACAGCGTCGCGAAACGACCGCGCGGGACAAAGGGGCGAGATTGCTATCGCTTATCGCCGCGCAGTTAATTTGTTGGTGTTTTAAACTTACTGTTCGTGGTCGTGGAGCAGGCATCGCGGGCAGCAACGGCTTGCGACTTCTAGGGGATTGACATTGGGAAAGAGAGGGAGAAGCAGAGGAAACCGTTAATCACTGCGTTCGTTCAGTTGAAAAAAAAGAAATGCACCGTTAGGCAGGTCGTGCCGTTATGAGAGAGCCTCAGACGCGGATAGGCCTGTGTGGGCGTGGTGCTTTTAAGTTGCACTGACCAGACCCGCGTTTTTACTTCGGCTACCATAAACCTGCACGCCAGCGACTGACTTTTATTGCGTAGGCTCAACACCATTGTTTACCGTTGCGGTTTTCTGTGCCTGCAGGGCTCTGTGCTTCTGCAGTAACTCCTTAACGGTGGTCTTCACACGCACGCCCTGGTATACCTTAGGTTTGTCTGCTGGACGGAGAGAGAGAGAGAGAGAGAGAGAGAAAAAAAAAGGATTTGAGTTCATGCAGTGGAACTGATTTTCAATATTTTATTGCAAATCTCCAGGAAAGCATTCTATGTAGATTTTTATTTTCATTTTGCCAAAAGAAAATGCAAACGCATTGGAATCGAGTCTTTAAAAGTCTTTAAAAGTCGTATTCATTTAAAGACAGTGCTTGTGGGTCAGTGATGTGACTTATGCTGGTGAAACGCACGAGACTCGAATAAACCTCTGTGATGATCGTGCATGCGTTATCTAAACCGTTTTGTGGGGATTCGGGTCAAATACGTTCACATCAGTAAAAAAAAAAAAATGTATACTGGGGGGAGCTGATGATATGCTGGCAGCGATGCAGTTGTGTAAAATGTATTTAAAAACTGTTCTGAATAAACTATCTGGTTGTCAATAATGAAGTTTTTTTACTTAATGATCACACCACTTGCCATTAAACGAAAATATTTGTTTTTTAATCAAATAAAACGAATGAAAATAAACGGAACGAGCCTCGTAAATGATACGATATTCAGAACACTTTATATGCCATTGCCCCTCTACACGTCTGACCGTGCACAGAATTCGTTTTTATATGCCACTGGAAAACGCTAATAAATATAATATAACGCTAGATTGCGAAACCATGCCCGCGTTCCCAGCCAAGACTCCATTGGTCTGCGCGCGCCGGCGATCCGGCAGCGAACGGGTTAGTTTTCGCATTACAATGACAGTAGTGAATTTCGAGAAACATGCTCTCCAGCCATCTTTGCCCCGGGACGGAGGTTTTAATTCGGAGTTCGAGCGGCTTTCTTTAATGCGGCTGCGAACTGAAAACGCGACGAAACCGGCGAGCGAATTATTGACGGCTTCGCGCGCGAAGGCGCGAGACGCGTAAAGTTGGGTTTGCGGGAGGCGAAGCGAAACGCGCCGTGAAACGCCGCTCGCGGGACGGGGAGAAGGGAGCGGACGCCTCGGCGAGCGACAGACGTGAGTAAAAACACTCTTATAACCGCGCGCGAGCGAAAAGCGAAAGTTAACCGGAAAAGAGACGCTCCGAAAGTAAGCCCGTGTAGGTTTGCAACGAAGAAGCCCGGCGTGTTTACGGGGGCGCTGTCGATTGGTTTTAAATCTCCCCGAAAAACGTCTAGGGTCCCGGTTAGTTTTGCGATCCTCTGCAGACGCGAACTTATTTCTCGATATAATGGGCAGTCCTCCTATCTCTTCCCACATAAGCGAAGCCGCGCCTAATAACTTCCCCCAAAAATCAAATGCGTAAAAAATAGATGGAAAATAGTTGTCCTTCTTTCCTAATTTTTTAATTGGTCGTTCAGCCCCGCGAAGACATACACGGTGGGACGTCTTCCCGATCCGCGTTAATATATATATAAAAATTCTGGCTGAACGTAAGCGATTCAAAACAACGCCACGCCATGGCTGAGTTCATGGAGGCACTCGAGTGCGCACAGGGCAAAAAAAAAAAGCGCGCTGATGTTGAGAAGATAGCGAAAACGTCCTTCGGCGGTGTTTGTGATGAGCTCACTGACAGCTAAACCTATTCTGATACATATTCATACGCGCGCCGGAGCAAAGTTTGAAATCCGGTCGAAATGTTAGAAAGCGCGTTTGACCTGGCGCTCGCCCCGAAAGAGGGACCGGCGGGCTCGGGCTGGGCACGGCGGTCGGCAAAAAAAAAAAAATCACGCAAATAAATCTTCAGATAAACCCGTGTCGAGTTGTGCTTGGAGGAAAGCTGAGCAAAAAAAAAAAAAAAAAAAACACGACTGAAAATTCAAGATACGAGCAAAACCCGAGCTTGCAATAACCCACGTTAATGCGATCATTCCCATTAAACTGATAAAAAAAGCACCGTGGCGCGTTTAATAAAATACACGTATGCATTAAAAAAAAGCACTGGTTTGTTTAAAAATGTCCTTTCGTGTGTTTGCTGCTTTAAAATATCAGCAAGAGTGCCTGCTTTTGCTGTTTCCTATGCACTGCTATTTCCAAGCAACGTTTGCCGGTGCGTTTGTTGCCTTTAATTAACGTGTATTTTTCTTTTCTCGATGTTTTTCAGGTCGCCGAAGACGAACGCATCTTTACGTAAAAGAAAAAAAGAAATTGCGACTTACCAGACATATTGGCCTGAAAAGGAGGAAACCTCTGGAAGAACTACAGTGAAATACCCCAACGTCAGTTCTTTGCTCTATTATATGGGCAAGAACGAATTATTCACAAAAGTCTCAAAAAGTCTCGACAAAGTCACCTCAAAACACTCTCAGGACATACAATTATACAGTAATATAGCTAGGGATATTTTAGTTTGAGTTTTTCTCCCCTCATCCCTACTATTTAAAACCCCAAGAACTCAATGATTTGACAATGATTTGATTGCGCGATACTTTCAATTTGAATATTCAAAAGCTTCGTAAAAAGACTTATTTCTGAGTGAAATTCGCTATTACAGTGCATATAACAGCATCTCTTTTAATGGAATGTCGTGTTATTTCGCATTTTGACATCAACCAAATATATATTTCTAACATTTTATCACCCTTTTGGTGTTGATGATTGGAGTCTCCCTCAGAAGCACTATTTCTACTTTGCAGTGAGACACAAGGCACAAAAGGGCTTTTGCGAGCCGTGGCACACTGTGGAGGTCTTCAGCAATGGGTAGCCTTATCAAAAAAAATTAATATAGCGTCCCGTGGGTCCCATTTTTTGCAGTATTTTAAGAATTATTGAATTGGTGGGCGTGGCATATGATAGCAGCCATGTTTGTCGTTAGAACAATTGGGACGTCTGCTGAAGTGAAGTTGTTGCAGTGGAGAGAGATGCGAGGCGCGTGAATATTAATTAATAGTTAGAATTAAAAAAAAATAATTAATTGAGAGGTCGAGCAGGCAATCGCTGGAAACCAAAAGCCGGCTCGAATGAGATTCAAACAACGAACGGCGTTCGTAATAGTATCTATGCATTTCTTCTCTCCTCGTGTTTTTTGATTTTAATGCAACGCTTTAATTAATCGACGAATCATCTTCGCCTCAGCCTTAAAAACGCGTGAACGGGGTGCTGTTTGATGCCGGGTGGTGCTGATCTCAAACCCAGCCTCGCACACCTGACTGACTTCTGCTGAAACGGACTGGCTAAGAGCGGCGCGTTTACATTTCTTTACACCTTTGAAATCGCAACGCTGCTGTTAATTTATCGGATTTAAGCGGGAACGCGTTTAAGAGCGAACGCCGGAGTGAACGCAGGTGCTCTTTGTCTCAGGAGAGGAGCCCGAAAAAACGGCTCCGCGTTGGCGTGCAGCACGGGTTGGGGAAAAACGGGACAGTATCGACGCAGAACTGCTGAATAATTGGACGTTTAAGCGAGTTCTTAATAAACGCGTCTTCAAACGCCTCGGTTGGGTTTTATTCACACTGTGCCCAGTTGCTCCTTCGGCGTTTCGCTCCTCTGTGAAATCGTTTTGTCGTGTCAGTCCGCCGCTAAAAACAGACCTCGACTTATTTAAGCGATATTTTCTTACCGGCCCTCTTTATCAGCCACGTTTCTGAATATATACTTGATAAATCTAAGTGAAATCTCTTCAGAAAGCCTTGAAGCCGGGTCGAGGGGGAGGTTGAGGTAGACTGGTTGAATGGCGCCCCCTGGTGACTAAACCGGAGAAGGTCATTCATCGTACTATACGCTGCTCCGCTCATATAGGAATTTCAATTATAAGCAGTTTATTTTAAGATGAGCGTACACATGTACGCAAACTCTTCACGTGCTTGAGTAAAAAAACAGACTAGGAAAAGACGTTGCTAGTGACTATGACTGTAAAACCATTGCAATCCATAGAAATCCGTTTTAAATTAAAGCACAGAATGAGTCCTGTGCGCTTTATTTTAGTGCACTATTATTATTTATTTACATTTTTTATAATGCGGATGCGGTCTGATTCGTGCTCTCATTTCAGTACAGGCCTGGAATAACACCTTTGCTTTAGTCCTAAAAGAATATTTGCGAGATTTGTTCAGATGCATGAGCCATGAGTGCCATCTGAAATCTTGGAGGAGCGTTTTTATCGGGCTCAGGTTTATTCTAATGGAAATGCATAGGTCCTGTAAAATGAAATACCTGAACATAAATACAGCAAAAATCCTAATTTTAGAAAACAAATTTTAGAAATGTTTGCGTCTGAACTCTTTATTTGTTATTATAATAAAGCATCAGAAAAATCATTCGGTCATTTATTAATTTTATATGGTTTATTTTACAAGGTCTTACTTTAGAAGTCAGATCTCTTTATCTACAAAATCTGAAAGAAAGAAAACACATCTTTTTCAAATTATTTTGTATGTACTTTTTCCTTATCCTCTACATTGCATTTCAATAAATACGAATATATAATAATGAAAAACTTTTTTTTTTTTTTTATCTTTGTACATTTATTCAATAAAAAGTTTGAGGTTTCATTCAAATGTTTTTTTTTTGTTGTTGTTTTTTTGTTTTTTTTACAGAATTCTAGTTCATTTACCTTTAAACCATTTTCACGACATGCTTTTGAAATGTAAAACTCAGGAGAAGAGAAATAGGGCTATCAGCTATAAATATCGTAACACTTAATTTTTGCGGACAATATACATTTATATAGACTCACTGTCACTTGCGTGTCACAGAAATAAAAAAAACAAAATCTGATATACAGACTCCTTATACTGATTATCATCCCAATATAAGCTGTAACGGTGGAAAGAGAAGATGCGGTAATGATAAACGATACAGTCAAAACGTTAAATTGAAGATATAATTTGTTCCTCAATGTTAAGTCTTAGCTCCGCTAAGCAAAAAAAGATTGTAGTGCTAATTGTTACGTATTAAAGAGATGTTGATCTGCTAGGCTGCCAGGCCAGCCTTCGTTTCCTTTTAATTCAGTCTCAGAATGCCCTTCGGACCTCATACTGTGACCAAGTGCTACTAGTGTCCTCCTTGCCCCATACCAGGCTGTCGCTCAGGGCCGAAGGGGCGCTTTCGGCGTCTTCCGAGGGTAGCCCTGGCACCAGTTTGGTCGCAGGCTCAGTCATAAACGAAGGGGAGGCAAAGCTGCCAGAGGCGGGTTGAAATGAGGAGTGATAATTGACTTCATCCAGTGAATGGAGGGAGTACGACTGCGAGGACGTCATGCTCGAGCCCCGGGACGACGAGCGGAACTGGGTCGGGCTGACGGTGTCGGGGTTGACCAGGGCGCTGGGTGCGGACAGGGGCATGGGAGCCAGGACGTCTCCACACAACGCCTCCACCCGTCGCTGGCGGGCCTCCCAGGAGTCCTCTGAGGAGAACAAAAAAAGAAAATATTCTAAATACACAAAAATATCTTTTCAGTACTATTTTATGTATATTAGATTTAAATGTATATTTTTAAACTTATTATATATTTATAAATACTATATAAATATAAATATTATATAGGTATAATGTTTACATTCATTTAAATAATTGAATGATTATTTTGTAGAACATAAACATTTTCTCTATTTAAATCTAATCTCTGTTTGTAACTTTTTCAAATAATTACATTATTATTTTTAACGTTTTCATTTTCTAAATGTGTATTTAGATCAAACTGCCTGTAAAATTCTTCATTTATTAACCGATTAATTTAAACATAAAATTAAACATATGCTCAAATGTTAAACTAGCCAATATATATAATTTTTTTCCTAAAAAGTATAATGCTTTTATTTATACATAGTATAATTTGCAACCTTATTTCAGTTGTAATAAATAAATAAATATTTAAAATATAATAAGTGCCTAGAATATATCTTTAAGATTAATATTATAATTTATATACTACTAATTTAATTACTACTACATGTTTTTAAATATTTGTATTAATTTGTTATTAATTATGACATTTTAATTAATAAATAATCAATTAATAAAAAATGCAATTATGTAAACACAGAAAATAGAATACAATATTAAAATATTTAATAAAATTAATTACTGTTTAGTACTTGAATGCAACCGCCTGCAAACTTATTTATTGATTCATTTGAACTTTGTCCCATATGCAAATAAAGTCAACACTACAGCAGAAACTAAATACTCCCTTCATAAGCTTAAAAATGGCTCAAATGCTAAAATGTTCCATCCCTAAGGAGGACAAACATGCAGACAAAGTCATACAGAGTGTAAGATTTTGGCTACACTTCAACAGCGCTGACGTGTTTGTTTGTTTTTTCCGTGCCACCTCGTGTGCCACATCTTACCAGCAAATAATGTGAAGGGTCACCGGAGTAAGAAGGGAGCAAAGAAGACAACGCAGAGGGCGAGAATATTGTGCTCCCTCCGCCGGAGAAAGGAGTGCTTCGGTAGTCTCCAAAAGTCTCCGGGTAGTAGCTGTCGATGAGCGAGGAGTATCCAGACACGCATCCGCTTTCGCACGACAGAGACTTTCCCGTTAGCGCCGAGGGGTAGACGTCAGCCGAAAACGGTTTAGTCGAGGAACAAAACTCCGTGTCCGAAATGAAAGGCCTCCTCATGCCGTAGTAACTCGGAAGCATGTGAGAACCTGAAGAGACCACAGCGATCGTGACCGAGATGCCATCTAGAAACATCATTGCACATTTCAGACTTAAACATACACACGTGAAGTGTTGGAGACTCACCAGTCATTTGAACAAACGGACTCGGAGGAGACGAGACACCCTAGAAAAAGGTTGATATCATCAGTTTCCCATTAGTTTTCTCTGATCATTTACTTTGACTAATGCAGTCCGGTCTTAATGGCACACGACGAGCATGTTTGCATGCATCTATTAAACGGCCCCGAAACTTAAAGAGCGTCCCTCCAGCAAGCGTTTCAAACGACGAAACACTTTCTCGCCTTTCAGTTCTGCTAGCGAGACGCCAGTGGGACCCGTAGATTTCTCTCATATTTTGTCGTTGTATATTTTGGCGAGGCGATAGACAGACACGGGCTCTCGTTCGTTTGCATATTACAAGCATAAAAGAGCTGATATCAAGGCAGCGCTGGCTGGAGGGCAAGCAAATTTTGAGGCTAGCATTTGAATGTCATTTGCTCGTCCCAAGACTTCCCTATGTGAACAGCCTACGCCTCAGTGCCTCTTTGAAGGCATGGCATGGAAATCAGGCTGTTGAAGAGCTCCAAGGCTGTGACTCTGCACCTGATCCAGCCTCAAGATAAACCAAGGTGAGGAGAGAAATAACTCTACTGTACAGGGGTGTAAGATCGACGCTGGCAGCCACTAACAGGACCCTGCTTTTGATGTAATGCGTGGCCATTATGTCCACGTGTACTCTGTGCTTGTGTCATGCTTCTTGAAATAAATGTAGATTGCGTGGCTCCCAGTTTGTTTTGGGGTTTTTTCCCTGTTCTGGTTCGTTAATCATAGTTTTTTGCTTTTTTGGAATCTTTTGAAACGGCTGATACGATTTGGGCTTCTTTTTGTTTTATTTTTGTGTACTGTTAGCCACTGATCAGGTGATGCAAGTTCATTTAGTCAGGCGTCAGGCCGTGGAAAGCTTACAATCAGGGTTTGGTGTAATTAACTAATACTAAAACCATAAAAACATTTTCACTACTCGAAATGAAATAATATTTAACTCATTGAAAATATATTTTTTATGTTAAAAAAGTAATTGTACATTATATACATATTGCATAAACGTTATGTACTCTATGATTTATAATAATACGTATTTATAAAGAACTATGCTGACATATTGTAAAAAAACTACAGAAGCAGAAAAATGACTAAACTTGAAATTAAAATGAAAACTAATTTAAAAATATTAACAAAAACTTATAATGGTGTTTCAATTCTACTAAAATATCTACTCAAAACACAATACTTAAAGCGATATGTAAAATAAAATGTAATGTTATGCCATGAAAGCCTATTCAGGATTATTAGGATGAACTAAATCTAAAACCATTAAAAAAATGTATTACTTATATTTACATATATACTTATATTACATATATACTTATATAAAATATATATATATATATATATATATATATATATATATATATATATATATATACACACACACACATATATAAATATTAAAACTCAAATTGTCAATTGTGTCTCATTTATACAAAAATTACATTGACTAATAGCACAATATTTAAAACAACATGTAAAAAAAAATTGAATAAAATTTTGTAACATCAGCTCTCAATGTTTGTTATTCTCTTATTCATGCAACTTTTATTTAAACAGTTTTCTTTGACCAAAGATTATATAAGAGTAGTATTTCACTATTGTTCGCCTGGAGCCCCTGTCAAGTGTCTGTATTGTTTTGGTCCTGTGTTTGGACATGACTTCTGTGGACAACGTTTGGTGAAGTCTGCAGATGGCTCTTCTACCCCAAATAAAAGGCCATAGATACAGATGTAAGCTCATTATAAAGCTATTTTTGTTCTGTGTGGCCTCGACATGCTCCGATTCTCCTGTGCAACCCTCCTCCTGCTCTGCCATTGTAGTATGTGTTTGGTCTCAGTCGTGTCCCCGTGGGATCACAATGATTGACACCTACATGCATGTCATTTCATTATGCTTCCAAAACATAGTTACTTTTTACCTATTGCATTACATACAAAAGATTAATTACCATTCACTGCTCAAAGTATCAACAATACATCACACATCATGGAAAGTCGCAATGGTCATGAAACTGTAATATTAGAGAATTATACAGATTTTCATTGCTTGATGTTTCTAGATAATATTATAGATTTATTTAAGTAAAGAATTAAATTATGAAATGCATATGCATGTGTGTGTGTTAAGAATATTTAGTGTATTTTCTTTTTAATTTAAAATTAGAGTAATATAAACTTTTTATATTACATTTTATAAATGTATAAAAAATTATATAATATTATTGCAATTAAAATATAATATTAAATATTTCTAGTATATATATATATATATATATATATATATATATATATATATATATATATATATATATATATATATATATATATATATATATACACACACACACACACACACTACTACAAAAGTTTTTATGTGTAATAAATAAAACAATTAATAAATAAATACATTTAATGATAAATTAAGAAGTACATATTAGAAATTAACTACTTTATATATATATATAATATATCATATATCTAATTATTTTGACTCTTTAGAAAGGTTCATTTTCTTTTTGCGTTACTAATGCTGTTTATGTATTATATCTTACAATTTAACACACATTTTGTGTACAATTTACAACACAAGATCCAATCCATTGTTTGAAACCATGCAATGCTATTAGTTTGTACAGTGGCGAGACAGAAGCCATTACTCTACTTATTCAAACAAAAGCCAGCTCGGCGTGCCATTGACATGGAGAAAAGCGTTCTCTTGTGCAGCCAGATGTCTGCAAGTCTGATTTGTGCTCGTCTAGAGTGACAACAGGCGACTTGTCTGTGGTCTACAGGAGGAACAATACAGTGGAGCAGGTGTGCGAGTGTTTGACTTTGCATAGGCATACTACAGCAGCAAAAGGATGATTGACTCCCAAACCCCAGGAGCTCATGAGCATCAGCGCCGCTGCTATTGTCTGCCGCTTGTGTGCAGGTATTCACTAACGGGCTTTGCCCTGTGTGAGAAAAAGACTAGACTCCGAGGGCATGCATCACGGGCCAGAGCTTCATCATTAGAATAAAAAAGATAAGCCAATGAGCAAATAAAGTGGCGGGGCGCAGAATATGCCAACTGTTTTAAACTGTCTGTTTGCATATATGAAAGAAAAGCAGAGTGGCAGCGTGAATGGAGTGAAAGGGAGCATTGTGAATGGCAGGGTGGGGTGTGTTTCGGTTGAGGGTATTGACCAGGTGAGATGAAGCCGCGGACTTACAGCGTAACGTGGCCCGCTCGTCTGCCGTGACCTCTTTTCTGCCAGCAGATCTTTCACCGTGTGCTTCACCCTGACTCCCTGGTACACTCTCTTCGAGCACTCTGAAAAAAAAAAAACATAAACGCGTCAGAAACATGGGAAAACGGCACAGGACACCCGTCACTCAGCGTCAGGCTTAATAACAAGTGCGCAATCGTTTCTTCGTTTTTCGAGCAGGTGCGGTATCTCCTGTCAGTTTTATGGCGTGCATCTATAACTGGCATGGAAATTATCTTTGGTTTTGGTCAATGCAAATCGGTCAGTTTACGAACACTAACTCCGTCCAGTTGAAACATCACGAGGGGACGAGTATTATTCGGTGTTTATACGCCTGCGCGACCTCGTAAGCCGGAGGAGGGCGGCGAGGTTATCGCTCGGCACTGACGTTGAAGTTTATTCCCGGAAAACACAAAAAGACAATTCCTGGGAAGCAAAAATCCTGGGTCAGCAGAACAGTGTATTTGCAATTTAAAATGTCGGTGATAGGAAATTGCATGCAAAAATCATTGTAGCGTTATGTAAAAGACCCATGTTCGTGAGATGAAACACTGGAAGCTGTCTGAGATAGTATTATTAAAGAGCTCAAGCTACGAATGTCTTTTAATTAAGCAATCAGACTGGATAACATAGGAGTTACATAGTACATGGAGTTCAGTCATTGCAAGAAGATCAATCTTAAACGGAGTTAGTAAAACCGAGCTTTTATATACGTATAAATGACACCTTACCTGTTTCCATGATGCAGATACGTCAGATGTTGAGAGCAGGAAATCTACTCGGCTATCTATCCCAGTGAAACAACTTTGTCTGCTCCCAAACTCCAGCTGAATTTGACCATTATACCAAAGACACGAAATCCAGCTCCGCTTTAGCGAACTATACCATAGACGCTGATCAGAAGTCAGCTTTTGAAATGACCCTCGCACATTTGTTTGCATGCAAATAATTGCCAGGACGTTTTTCAAGCATTTGCATCAACCTTCCAGATTAGCGAGGAGCGAGCACGAATGACACGCCATCGTCGTTGGTGATGTCAAGACTAACCTTTGCTGGTCATTTCAGGGTTTTATTGTAGCATGGTATTATTAACCATTCGACTTATACTGACGTTGTGCTTGCATTACATTAAATGAGTCAAACAACAATGAACGACTTGATGGAAAATTGTGGAGCAGAAATGAAGACCTGAAACCTCGGCTCTCGCCGGTGAAGCCTTACAGTCAGATCAAATGCCCTGGAGTTTGGGTGTAAGTTATTTTAGTGACTTTTCATCTATAGGGCGGTTTGGACGGTGCGAGTGCCAAAACAAAGATTAGCGTTTTTGTCCTTTCTCTAAGTGACTTATGAGCACTCCTTCCTGTTTTGATATGGATATCACCTCTGCCAGTAATATAGTCTTACTAGAAACAGAAAATGGAAATGTCCTAAAAATATTAGGTTGACTGAAAATACAATGTGCAAAATACAAAGACTATATATAAGACGATCGATCGATAGATAGATAGATAGATAGATAGATAGATAGATAGATAGATAGATAGATAGATAGATAGATAGATAATAGATAGATAGATATAGATAAATAGATAGATAGGTAGATAGATAGATAGATAGGTAGATAGATAGATATAGATAAATAGATAGATAGGTAGATAGATAGAGTGTGTATAGATGGATAGATAGATAGATAGATAGATAGATAGATAGATATAGATAGATAAATAGATAGATAGGTAGATAGATAGAGTGTGTATAGATGGATAGATAGATAGATAGATAGATAGATGTGCGTAAATTTAAAAAACGTCACTACCGAACATAATTTTTCTCACTTTTCTGAGAGTTTTTCCATAACGTAGGTTTTTTTTTTATGTATATCCTACACAATTGCCGCTACAGAAACAGCCATATTTAGGGAAAATAAATTAAATTCAAGTGCAGTTATGCCATTTTTTCTAATAGTGTTTTAGAATGCAAGTTCAAACGTTGTAATGCGATGTGGCTGCCACCAAACCACCAGCGTCACTACCGAAACATGGAGTGTTTTGTCAAAACTAAAGCTGTTGTGATAGTTTTTGGTTCGATGTATGTTCGACATAAGTAAGCCGTAAAGGGTGAGCAGTCATAAAAACAAACACTGAGGCGTTATTTCTCTTCTGTGTCGCTCCGTGTATCTGGCGCCCCGTGTATAAACAGTATTCCACACTGCTAATAACTTGGCACAAAGATGGGTATAGGTTAGGTTAAGTTACCAGTCTTTGTGACATCAATTGTGTTAAGCCTCGCATGTGAGCCAACCGCATGAAAACACCCAACAACAAAACACTGCTGTAACTGCTCAGGGCAAGTATGTGTTTAGCAAACAAAATGTGCTTTCAGAAATCACTCAGCTTCTTCTAATTAATTACAGAGTAGATTTCATGAAACCGCTTCATGGCGGAGAGGTATCAGCGTCTGATTTCACTCACAATAATTAACATGCATGATTGTGGACGGATTGTAGGTTATGCACAGCTTTTAAAAATAACAATGTAAGGTGGTTTTGACTAACAACGCATGGCTTTTGTTTCTGACTTGCTGTTAAATATAGAAAAATGCAAATCTGACTGTGAGAGACTTTCCAGTAAGGCCATGGGTCATTTACTTTTGGATGGATGCTGGCGGTCAGCGCGTCTTCTAAATAATGAAAGTTGAAAGAACATCCAGGAATAGACTATTACCAATAAAAACCAAACAACTTTGCTGCAATAAGGAAACGTGGTCTCCTGAACTACCCATTATTATCATTTATTATCATTATGTTTGCTATATAAAATACTGATACTATGTAATATAACCAGAAATATTGACAAACTGTCAAAAGAATCCGTAAGCAAATGCAGTCTGGTCATTGTTTTAAAACACAAACTAACTGCAAGGAATTATGATTATGCAAACAAATCTCCATCTTTATATTCCACTAGCTACAGTGCTCTTTTATTTGTATTATCAGTGCTCTTTTTTTTTATTTATTGCTAATATAAAATAACAACAGGCGACTGAATACACCCATCAGGTCTTCGTTTCAAAGAGATTTAAAAAAAAAAAAAATCACAATTCAACAGGTGTTGTCATACCTTTAAAAACAATACACCTGTCGGTGTCTGCAGCAGTATGGAAATACTACGAGCCTCGCTTGATTCTGTGTTCAATACTGACCTCTAGTGGACCAAGATACAAACTATGCTTGATAGTTCATAGGCTCATGCTTGATGACAATGGTAGCCTACTGTAAAAAGAAAATCTTTATTTAAATAACAAATATTAGAAACACTTTATTTTAAGGTGAACTTTGTACACCTGTAATATGTATTTAATACTTAAACAATAAATAAAGGATGGATAAATACATGCAAGTAACCCTAACACAAACCCTAATCATTAAGATTTATTTAGATTTTTATTTTATTTACTCTCTTATTTAGAACATATAAACCACACGTTTCAGCATTTTAAGATACTCTACTGGGTGCAAAATATTAATTCAGTGCTAAATATCTTCATTTTTAATTTGAAATATCTTATTTTTTTGTCATTTTAGTTTTGCAGAATAGATTTGAATCAAATTAGATGCCATACTGAATTTAACACCAGTGTTGGGTCTAGTTATGTCTAGTAACGGCTTTACTTAATTAAAAATAATTACAATTGCATGCTTTATTTTTTAAGATTTTACTTATTTTCCAAAGCGTTGTTAGGTATCCCGTCATATAGCTATGCAAAGATTTGATTACAAAAGTAGTATCAAAGCTATAAAAATACAACTTGTCATGATTTTAAATGTATTTAACCTAAGCACAATTTCAAAGTAAGAAAAGATGTGCTAAATCAGATTTTATTTGATCTTAATTCAAGCGACAATTGTGGCAAAAACCAGCCTTTAGTGAGTGCTGTTTTAAGTTTAGCCCTGCATGGTTAAAATGTTTTTAAAAAATAGAAGTTGAAAATGATAATAATAAGGCATTTATTAAAAATAATAATAATAATAATAATAAAAGGTAATCATTTAAAAAAAAGTAATGGAAATAGTTACACCATTACATTTTAATTAAGTTAAATAATGTAAAATTCCCAACAATATTAAAAACAAGCCTAATGAGTGCAAACAGTATGTGATTCTAACAGATAGTTCATAATTCATAAGGTGCATCTCAATCAGCTCCCGCAATCCTTCCTGTGCATTTCTTTCCGACAGAAGAAAGATACTCATGCAGGTTTGGATTAACCTGAGAGCCACTAAATGATGACTGGATTTACATTTTTGGGTGAACTATCCCTTTAAGATGGAGACAGGTTTGCCAATCTAGGAAATTAAACATCCTTGTTCTTTTGGGAACACCAGATGATAGTTTAATTAATGAACTCTCAAGCAATCTCACTTTTTTGCTCTCTATTTTTTGCCTATCAGGGAACATCCTGTTCTCATTTTCTCTGGAAAAGCACTTGATCTCCCCAAAGACGGTTCACCTCCTTATACAGCCTACAAGTCATCTTTTGAAATCAACTGGATACGTTCTCCATCTGTAAATCTTCATTAAACAAACTGAGGATGATGAGTTGAAAACCTTTTGAGCTTTACATAAAACAATTCCCATTTAAAATAATTTATCTGAATGCATTTTAAAATGCAATGTATTTCTGTGATGGCAAACCTAAATTTCCAGTATATTACAGTCCTTCAGATATCATTCTAAACGGTCTCGTCTCATTACGGGTGTGTGATAAACGTGTGGTTAATCTTGTAACTCGGGTTGTTTGATCTCAGCAGATCGCAGGGACACGATCTTGAATCATGTATTTGCTCTGTCACCCTGAGCAGTGGCCTGTCTTATCACAGGAACATTCTCTTGGCTCACTCAAAGGAATTTTCCAGCACTCTGCGTAAAGGACCACGCGGTCTAATACAGACTTCAGGCTGCGTTTGGATCTTACATTATTATATTGGCGCTGTAGACTATATTGCAGGCCTACACACATATAGCCTATTTTCACGCACTATATAGGCACCGACTAACTGGTTATTAGTTCTCTACGGTGACTCGGTATTTCCAATAACGAAATGTAATTAAAAACGCGCGCATATATTACAAAAACGGGAGTGTTGTTGTTCAGAACAACGCTGCGCAGAACAGGTAAACAAAAACAGCAGGATATATCTTACTTCGCCTTTTCAGGAAACAAATGCCATGTAAGGACGGGATAAGTTTTATAAACTACGTGTTACTTGTGCTGTTTTCATGCGCCATTTCGGACGGGACTAACATTACGGAGGTGGGACATCCGGGCCCCACCGAGATCTCGCGCTCCGTACGCGTGCGTTCGATTAGTATTAGCCTAGCGTTATCTAAATGGCTAAATGAAGCTAAATGGCTAGCACAGCAAAACCATGTTAATGTGTGGTTGCTTTAGTTTAACAACTGCATTCCTTATTTGTAGGAAACCCAGATTTAATTTTAATAAAGGAAACGACAGCGTCTCCGAATGCTTCGTTCATGACTGAATCGGTGTTTTGAACGAATCGAGTGGTTAAATGACTCACTCATGAAGCGGTACAACAATAGAGATAAAGAGAGAGTCACTGAGGAGACTGATTCTTTCTGTTGAAGAGGCCTTTGGAGTTATTTTCAGGACTATTTTCATTATGTGGACGCACAAGACATAATCCAAATGCAATTGCACATTTACATTTACATTACATTTAGTCATTTTGCAGACGCTTTTATCCAAAGCGACTTACAATTGAGAGTACAATAATATAATGCACATCTTGCATTACGTTTGCATTTTCGTTTTTGCCAACATTTCAAATGAAAAAACAAGAGCCTGACATATTTAAATAGCAATATTAATTGCCACATTTGCTTAAACTTAAAACTGAATCCCATTTCCTTTTGTATTTGAATTTCGGATGTCTACTTCAATTACGTCAATCAAAGTGAAGGGGCGGGGCAATATTAGGGGGCGTGTCTGAATTGGAAAGTGACGTCACTCAAACGACCGTGCCGAACGCTTCGATCAATTGGAGATAATCGATAAAGACAGCGGCCAATCAGTTCGTGCCTGTGAGAACGAACAGAAAACCTTCTCAGCGCAATACATATTTCATATATGTCACATACTGTTTTTGCCTACTATAAATTAAGGAGGTAAGGGATTTAAGGTGCAGCCTCTTTCTGAACAAGCGTAGTGCATGACCTGACCGAGATGGGCTGTTATTCTGACCATTTATCAGGCCTAGTTTGTGAAATCTCCACACTACAGGGGAAAGAATATTTGCTTTTCCAAGAAAAAGGAAACTTGTTTCCTGTGGCACGGTCCATCCTGCTTTAAAGGGACGTAAAGTTTTACAGCATGCATAAAAAAAAATAACTTTTGCTTGTAAATAGTTTTTCCATTTCTTTATTAAAACAAACACATAAATGAAATTACATGTATAAAATAATAATTACTATAATAAATACAATTATGTAATTATATAGTTACATTTCCAGTGCACTGATTTCAGCAGTATAGTGATTGGACAAATAACGCTTTCCTAGTGTGTGCCAGCGGGACTCAGTTGCTTGAAATAAAATGATTCAGGCCGCCATCATAATAAATGGGTTATGCCTAATAAAAAGTGCTTTTCAGTGTGGCCATAGGGCTAGTATTTATTTGAAAAGAATTCAGCTCATAAAGGCCAGGCCTGTGAGAGGGCAGTGGATACTAAAAAAGAAAGCAAAAAAAATAAAACCATATAAAATATTTGACTTTTCCAAAACAAGTTGTTCGAAGCATATGAGATCAAAATGCATGCTGAATCTTCTTGAACTTTCAACTTGCAGAAAAAAAAAAATCAGGAGAGAAATATGCACACATCAAGCAAAAGGTGAAGTTAAAACTGGTGCTGTCGAATGATTTATGCATATATTATATACATTTATATTTATATTCATAGGCTTTATATTATACATGAATCATGTATCTAAAAATACACAATAAATATACACGCATGTAAATAAAATGTCATTATGGATGCATTTAATTGATTTACAGCATTAAAGCACATCAATGGATTTGTTTATTACAGATGCACAGCTTTTATCTTCAAAAGATGTTCATTTATGGAGTCTTATAGCTTGCTTGTGGGTTATTGTAATATTTTCAGCTGTTTGGACATTCTGATGTCATGCTAAATTTCCCCGAATATTTTCTGATGAAAAAAACAATCTCAGCTAGATTTTGGATGGCCTGAGAGTGAATAATCGTTCGGCTAATTTTCATTTTTTGGGTGAACTATTCATTTAATGAACATCAGCTGTATGATTTAGTCCACTAATATGGCCAGACCTGTCTATAATATTAATTTCTCTCTCGTTCTAAACCTATCACCCATCAAATATATCTATTATTACATTTTTCCTTCTCTTTTTGTTTTGATCGAACCAGCAGGAGTCTGTTTAAAGGCATACGCTGTATCTGCAACATGATGGATGTGAGGCTCATGGTGTTCCTTACACATTACTCCAATGAATTATATGCAATTGTTCACAGTCTTCAGGAGATGATGTGCTGCATGTGTGCCGCACGTGTTGGATTAAATAATGGCTACTGGAAAATGTCACAGGTGTCTCACTGGTATTGTGTCATATTGGGTTTTCCATTGCTTCTCATCACTGCAGTGGAATAAATCCGCTTTAAAGTGCGGAAAATATGTTGGTGCTATGTTGGATCACTGCATTTCTGTTTCTGTGAATTCTGTGTGCATTTATCACGGGGGCTAGACTTGTGTTTGTACTTGATGATCAAATCTATGAACCTAGTCTGAACCTTAAACCAGTCTGAAATTTAAGGAAATTTAATTTCCTTAATCTTTGCATTTGCATACTGGAAACTATTGTATGTTGTGTAATATTCCCGTGTGCAAACATTTATATATTAAACTTGCTTGGTTTGACTTTTTCACCTGAAACAGAAGCATCAGGACTGTAATCTGGGAATGGGTGCCGTCAAATTAATAGTTCAAACAGCCAATATAAGCATCACAATAATACACAAGTATATATATATATATATATATATATATATATATATATATATATATATATATATATATATATATATAAATATCCTGGGCATGCTGCTTTTATTATAAGCACATCAAATCATATCCATATCCAATATATTTGAACTTCATTTCAATATATTATTAAAACATGAATGTTCAACAGCAAATTAAAATAAAACAATAAACATTAAACTGGTGGATTAAAAGCATCTTATTTCTAATTAAAGCCGCTGTTTTAGTGTATTGTTCATATGGCACCAAGCAGCTTGTAGAACACTCCAATCCTCCACTAAATAGGTCACAACTGATTAAAAGCAAGTTTAATGTCTGCGCTATGATTGTCTGTTTGTAATGTTGCATAATGATGAAGACTGACCAAGTTATCTGAATGTTTTGTGCTCAGTCAAAGAGTGGAACTAAGCCTGGGGTTACCTTGTGGTATTAATTGTTCAAATAGAACACAGTTGTCTAAATGTCAAGGGGTAAAAGAAAAAAACTGTGTGTATCAACAAACTAACACACCAAACCTGTAACTACTCAAGGGAAAATAAATGCCAAGACAATAGCAAGAATTAAAACATGATCAAGGTCTGACCTTTCTCTCCTCTCTCGGGTTATTTTGTCAAATTCTGGCAGCAAAGAATATCACAGTTCGTTCTAGCTAATGAAAATAACCACGTTAATCACTTTAGTTTACCGTAATGCAAGCCCAAATACTTTTTTATAAATATAATGAAGGGACACGACTGGAATGATGGTGCAAGCACGGTATATGGAATATTATCTTTAAACACATGTGGCATTTTGTGTGAAAGAGTGTAAGGGCTTTAAAAAGAATTATTCTCATTAATGGGATTTAATAAACGAATAACTTTTTCGACGCTGGCGAGAGCTAAGCTTATAAGTCATTTTTATTGTGAGATCATAAAAGACAGAGTTAAGCCAAAATCATCATCGGGATTTTTTCCAGAAGTCTGGCGAAAATAATTATTTAATAGGATTTTTGTGGAGCTAAGTCTTATTCTTGTGTTCGGAAATGCAGAATTTTCAAAGCAACTTTGACACTCTCTCTTAAGACACGTGTGTGGTGTTGTAAATCATTAAATGTCGGTTAATGAGAAAGCCACGCGAACAGATAACAACAGCTCGAAAATGTATTAATTTGATTGAGCCCTTGTAGCTTTTGCTACAAGGTTAGTAATTACTCAAACTATCTGTCCTCCAAAACACTAATCTGTCCACAGAGCCAGAAGGATAACTTTGGTATCTTTAAATATTACGTCACTTGCACATATATAAACAGGTTTTATACAAATGTCGCATTATAATCTGTTAAAAGCACATTGCTAACTTTGGGTCACAGGGTAGAGATTAGTGACGGTATATTTTATAACCAGGAATATGCATTAGCTCACTACTTTGACATTTTAAACTTGTGACACAATCTTGCTGGGGCATGTGGAGAAGCGCTTTGATACAACTGACTTTTCCATACTCCCTGTTCTTAGGATTAGAGTTAAAATGGGAGTCTCAGCGCCCTAGCTCACCTATCATCAGAATCGGTGTGCCTGCCGGCGCTGGCTGCGCTGAAGGGATGGTGAGCTATCCTCACCGCCTCCCTCGTGAACTTAAGATGATGCAATCTTTCCACAATTAACATCATACTTGAATTTTCTGAGGGTAGAATAAAATGCTTTATTTAAAAAACAAAAAAAGTTTAGTGTGAACTTCTCTATTATTTTCTTTCATTCAGCCCAGATCTGGTTGATTTGGTCATTATATATAAACTGCAATTAATCACATTCAAAATAAAATGATTTGTGTATACTGTATATATATATATATATATATATATATATATATATATATATATATATATATATATATATATATATATTGTGTACATTTAAATACACACACATACAGAATTTAGAAAAGATTTACATATATATATACACATTATATATATATATTGTGACGAAAGGCGTCCGAGGATCGATCAGCGTTGCCCTGGGGAACAAACACGAACACCTACACCAGCCACTCAACGACGGATTCGCCACACCTGGAGCTCATCAGCCGCGGGCCAGATAAGCCCGGCCAGGCGACGGCTTCAGTGAGCCACGAGACTCCGGAAACGCAAGCTAACCTGTTGTCTCTTTCTTTGTCTCCCAGAAGCTACAACGTGACGGGCCTGCCTGAGCTACTTCCCTACTACCTCACAGTGGACTCCCTCACGTTACTAAGCACGGAAACACCGGAGACGACTCACCGCTGCACTCACCGGATTCACCGCTACACCACCCCGGACTCACCGCCGCACTCCTCGCACGGACTCACCGCTCACCTTCTGTGTATTGTCTAATAAATACACCCTCCGGGGGTTTTCACTGCACCTGTTTCTCTTGTGCTTCCTCTGCCTCGCCACAAGTGGTGGAGAATGCGGGCAGTTTTTAAGCGCAAGAGAACGGAGGAAACAAAGAGAAAAGGAAGAGCGCTATCGCCGCCTCTATTAAAGGTTCCCACAACATCAACTTCTCTCTTTGTTTTCCCAGGCAGCGCCGCTTCCCGGCGAAGATGGAGGAATTCTCCAACGCCTCTCAGAGGTTTCCATTCGCCAGCAACAGATCGTCGAGCATTTGGCTACCCGCCAGAACGAGACCGAGCAGGAGCTCGCTGCTCTCCGCGCCGCCACTCAACCACGCCCGTCGTGCCTGATCCCCGGATGCAAGCCACAGCTGCTACCCAAAATGGCCGCCAGCGATGACCCTGAAATATATCTCGAGATGTTCGAGAGCGCCGCAACCACGGAAGGATGGGACCGGAGGGATTGGGCACGCGCGTTGGCCCGCCTGCTGTCAGGAGAGCCCCAGCGCGCCTATTTCAGCATGCCGGCCGACCTGGCGAATGTATGACGACCTAAAAAGAGGGAAATCTTGGGCAGGGTCGGTCTATCACCGGTCTGCGCAGCCCAAGCCTTCCAAGAGTGGGTCTTCCAGTCTCGCCAGCCGGCAAGGACCCAGGCCGCCCGAACTTACTCGGCTAGCGCAACACTGGCTCCTGGATGGGACACCAACCCCCGCCATCATTGTGGAAAGGGTGGTGATAGACCGGCTCCTGCGGGCTCTCCCCGGAATTATCGCCAGGCGGTCGGTATGAGAAACCCCAAGAACGTCATGGAGTTGGTTGAGGCGGTCGAGCTGGCGGAAGCCGCACAGCGTCCGAGAGGCCGGGAGCGGGCGCCATCTTTTCCCGGAGGGTGTCCCAGGAGCGACGGCGCGCCGGAGGGCACCCGGCGACCGATGGAGAGGGCGGCGTCCCGACCGTGAGAGATGAGCCGATGCCAACCGAAGAGGCTTCCAACTCCTCTAGAGCGTGGCTGGCAGGCTGCAGTCTCCACCGGGAGCTTCCCACGCCGCACCGAAATCCCCATCGGCCTGAATGGACGGAAGTTCAGAGCCCTCCTTGACTCTGGCAGTACCATCAGCCTGGTTCAGTCCCGCCTCCTACCCCGCGCACGGAACCGCGAAACGGCTGCCACTGACCTGCGCGCCCACGGGGACACCAGGAAAGTCTCCACCCGCCTCATCACCGTGGACGACGACAGGAGGAAGCTGGCCCCTGGAGGTGGGCCTCGCATAAGACCTGCCGGTACCAATCATCCTCGGGCGGGACTGGCCGGGTTTCCGAGGAGGCGCTACACCGCGACACAGCCTGTCAGCCCTCAAAGCCCTCGCCGGAAGAGGCGAGAGGAGAGAGAAACCGCCGCCCTGCCGCTCTCCTAGCATCGGACAGCGGAAGAGATGGTGAGTCCCTCCGAATACTACTAATGTATTCTTTGATGTGTTCCAACAGGTAGTCGGAGGGGGCTCGTTCGGCCGGGCTCAGTGGGAGGATGACCGCCTCAAGAATTGCTGGAACCAGGTACATTTCATGGATGGAGAAGAGACGCGGCCCGCCCCCATCCTCTTCCCCATTTCATTGTGGAGAACGGCCTACTCTATTATGTCGCCCAGCGGAGGGGGAGGAGAACGGCTCCTGGTGGTGCCCCGAGGGAAAGTGGACACCATCTTGGAACTCGCCACGCCCACCCACTGGCCGGACACCTCGGGCCGCCAACACTATCAAGAGGATCCGGGACCGTTTCCACTGGCCGGGCTCGACGGAGATGTGAAACTGTTCTGCCAGGCC
>NC_056713.1:11208437-11228437 GCF_018831695.1 Puntigrus tetrazona
TGTTGCTATTTGAATACCATGGCAAAATATGTTTCTTGCAACTCCAAGCCGCATATTAGGGGCCACAGTGTTAGTTTTACTAGACCATCAGAGGTTTCTTTGGCAGTGATGGGTTTCAGAGGCATTTTTAGCTGTCATAATTTTACATTTTCCTTTAAATAATACAGTTGAGACCTAGTAGCCTGTTGAATGCTGGAGGGATGCATGTCCATGTTACAATAAACAGTCTGCATGCGAGACCTGTCCTTCAAGGTGTCTGAATCACTTCGGGTAATTCCTGGTGTACCTCAGGGTTCGGTGTTCAACCCTCTCCCCTTTTCGACCTGTAACATCTTTGAGTCATGTCATAAATTGACTTTTCTATTCCTGTTAGGCAGATGATAGAGGGTCATTCCAGTTCAACAAGCCCACAATCTCAGGAAATCTTTCTGACATTTTGGACTAAATGAAGGAACGCCACCTCTGTCTCAACCTTACTTAGGTCAACAACACTACAGGCAGCCAGAAATCTTATCATATTTGACATCCAACTGAACTTTACAAACCATATTTTAGCATGCAGACTCATGCTCTGTGATATCAGGAAAAACAGAGACTTCCTGTCTGATTATTAAGTGCGGGCCTTTTTAGCTATTCTCATGTTTATGTTTTGCACTTACATTTTGGTTTAGCTTTAAGTAAGTAAATTCATCCAAAAACATGTTTTTGTAATGTTCAGGCATTTTTATTTTCAGACGTGTCACTGATAAGTTACAAAACAAAAGAAAGCAACATCTGCAAACACTGCATAATTTGTATCAATTTTATACAATATAAAACGTACAAAAATAAATAGCTTTTTACAATGAAGAATTAACAAAGTACAATCCTTCACTGGAGAGGGATAATATGTGTTATCGCATTTTTAATATGACTAATATGACTAATGTATACAACTGGAATGGTCAATACCATATTAACATTCATAAACAATCGTTTGAAAGGAGCATTAACTATTTCTCAGCTTAGTTTCATGCTGTACTGTTTTTTCTCAAAGTCATTCACATCTACACAGTTCTTTTCAAGATTTCAGATATATCCATTTATGAAGTATGAAAACCCCGGAAGGACTGATGTTTCTAAACAGGTTTTCATTTACATAGCAATTCACAAATAAAACAGTGTTTAATACAAAGAACAGCGATAGTAAATAGTACGTTATACAACCCTCTGCATAGACACAAATATTATTGTTGAGGAATTTTTAAAAGCTAGATCTAACACTTACCTTTCCAGAATATAAATTAGGCTCAACATAGCTTACCTCTAATCACGGTTTTAAATATACACAAAAATAGCTCTAATAGATTCATATGATCATGCTTTATCAAGTGTTTTTAATATGCTTTAACTCTTAAAGTGAAAATAAGACACTGATAAATGCAAGGTTTATAAATAAAGATCTGAATTATTCAGCCAATCATAAAGTAAATCGATAAAAAAAAAGAATGATAGCACCTTACGTAGTGGCTTAGCAAGTTCCTAGTAAGATTTTCCCATTCAAGTTCAAATATTTTTGTAATTCCAAATTTATTTCAAAACCTTTTAAACCATTTAAAATATACATACAAATGGAACCAATTTAAAATAATGTCAGCCTTTTATAAATGATAAGTCTTTGACAATCTGTGTGTTTTGTATTATTAAGAATCATTAAATATGACATACTTGAAAAATTATATGTGGAATGCTCTAAGAAAGCAATTATAGGAGACAGAAGTTAGGGAAACTGCAATTAAGCTTTGCTTGCTGAGGTAGATATCTATTGGATCAAACTTCAATAGTGGTTATAAATATATATCTGGAAAACCAAAGCCCAAGTGATCAGTCCGTTTGCAACATTCATAAAAGCTTAACCAATTTTCCATCTAAAGCATGAATTTTCCCTACTCCAATCTGAAGCAAGGTCAATTGAAAATCTTTATATTCTTTCACAAGGATGTCTTATCACCTCTGAATAATTTGAAAGCCTGTGTGATGCCCTCAACACTCTTGGTAGAAACACTTTTCAGACATTGATTCCGGCATCTTGGCAGGATCACAGTTCTCTGGTTCTACAATCTTTCCAGCGTAATCAATGCAGAGAATCCCTTAGCTGGCGTTCCCCAAGGCCACAAGTTTGTGAGCATGAAGACCAAGGCCCAATTTGCCATATGGGACACGTGGTAGGTCTCTGGCAGGGCCTGATATCAGAGGGTCTGAGAACTTTATTGCAATGGTTTGAATAGAAGCCAGCGTTGTCTTTACATTCCACATTTCTCCTGGTCCATCCTGAACCACCACGTTTTGGAGCATTCAGACCACTCGCCTGAGACCCACTGTGGCACTCAAAAGGATGAATGAGGCTTGCCAGCAATCTTTTTTGTCTTTGGGTTTGCTAAAGACATGGTTTTGAGGATGTAGAAGGTGTATTTGACCTTTGGTGGGATGGATTCCCCCGGCGGTGGAGAAGCAGTTGTATGGTGACTGGTTCCTGTGGCTGGCGGAGCTCTGTAGTCTCTCCAGTGTGGTGGATGAGCCACTGTATTTAGCACAGCCCCCAGCACTGGAATATACTGCTCCACTGTGGATACAGAGAAGTTGCCATTCAATATATAATCACCATTTCTCTCATTACAGCCAGGTAATGTCCATACGTGTTTGGTATACTTCCCCCTGGCTCTGCTGTTTGATGTTAATGTTAGTGGCTCCACTTGGAATTGTTACAATGTCTCTATATCCATAGCTAAAGAAATGGGAAAAATAAGAGAGCAACAATCAGATTCTGGAAAAAAAACATGCTATGTTTTCCTTAGGAAACTGATTTTTTCAGCAGTAACGTTAAAGAAGAATTGTTAAGAGCTCAGAATTTGTTAAAGTAATCTGTGTGCATTGTTTCAACTTATTTGTAAAATAACCTTTTAACTTTGCAAACCAAAACCCATGGTTATGAACAAAAAAAGTTTCCCATTCAAGTTAACATAATTTCATTTGGTAATTCAAATTTATTTCAATGTACAAAAGCAAAAAAGAGAGACATTACTGATTTAAAATAATGTCAGTCTGAGATAAATGTTAAGAAAAATGTTCCACTCACATCAAACACTACAAATTATCAATCAAGTCTCCTAGGTCTCAAAATACTTAAATATTTGTGTATATATAAATATTTTGCAATAAATGTATTATTTATATTTAGCTTTGTTTTAATTTGATTATACCATTGCTATCAATCTTATATACTTTTACTGCTGTCTGCGGTTGCAATTCACCTTTATAGCTGAAGCTTTAGTTAATGGCTCATTATGCCTTAATAAAGACTTTTTTTTTAATTCCTATTAGAAAATAGAATTGAAAATACTTCAAAACTCAACACGTCTGACAATATGGTCAACAGCATATGCACTCTGTATTATGTGGCCCGGCCGAACAAACTTTCACAAGACAATGCACATTAAAAATAGCAGAGATATTCTTACCTGACTTTTATTGAACAGGCCAGATATCATCCTGCAGCTCTGGCCATTCCCTCCACACACCACATTTGTCAGCTACTTACTAGAATCGATCTCAGAGTCACAGAAGCTTTGATACACTGGCCTTGCACACAAAATGATGTAGTGTCTGGACCACCACAGGGTTCCATCAATTACCTATAAGATTGAAGCAATGGTTATATGCCAGAGTTTTCAAAGTGAACTTTTATCATAGTAGCTCAAACAGAACAGCATGATTACCAGAAGAACTGGTAAATGCTACTGCAGGCTCGAGCATGAGTAAAGTCGCTTAAATGAGAGTGTCTTCTGTAAATCTTAAGTTTGTGACTTACTTTAGCTGCAAAAAACTCTGAATTCACTGCTACTCTTGCTCTGCAAAAGAAGTTTTACACCTATCCCGTAACGACACTCCAGCGTATTTTGGTATCCACTTTAACTTCACGTTTCCATGAACATCAAAGTGATTTGGATTGTTGTACTTCTCACATTGTTCCTCTCTGAAACTTTTTCCTGCAATAACAAAAAAATTGCTATATTTTTGCCTAATGAAAGGCGGATCGCTAACAAAATTTACTGGGGAGAACAACCCACCTTGGTTATTCTCACAGGTCTGTTTATTTTTGCAGGACTGATCTACTTCACTCTCTGGCCCAAACAGTATTTTCCACCGTTTGAGGAGATGGATGGGTGCACTCTCAGTAGAGAGAACATCACTCCACCTCCACATGATCTGGAACATGGCTGCCATGTTTCCCCTCACTCTCCAACCTCCATCAACAGCCAGCTAAACCACAGCAACCACAAGCACTCCTGAAGTGTGTGATTTTTCAGTAGTACTAGCATTGCCCAACCAAATGCACTCTCAGATAAAAAGGGACAAAGCTATACACCTTTGTACCTTTTTTTATTCTAACAGGATGCATATTTTTACCTAAAGGGCTGGGACACGCATTGGGACGATAGCGAGCGGAGGTTGAAATAGTTTGTTCGGTGTCTTCCCACTCATGAGTTCACATCAGGCTCAAGTTGGCCTCATTCCAAGCATGTTGAATGGATTGTCAGGACCGTCAGCAGTGTTGCCAGATAGGATGGACAATTTCCAGCCCCAAAATTCCACAAATACCTGCTAAAACTGTCTAAATGTTATAGAATGTAAATCAAGGTTGATAAGATCTATTTTGATGATATGATGATAAAATTCTATAAATATAATTTTACAAACCATTCTTTACCTATAGAGTTGCTAAATCAGATCCGTTATTACGCTAAAAATCTGTCACTTTCATTAATACTTATGCGGAAGCAAAGCTAACATCAGTACCAATCCGTTTGCAGTATGTGTTTTATGACTGACTGATTGATTGGGTTATATTTTATTTAGAAGCGGAGCTAACAGTTGATCATTTTAAGCATTGCATTTTCCCCATTCAAAAAACTATCCGAGTGACTTCACGTCTTGGGTATTCTAGACCTTTTTCACTACGCTTCTCCATATGGGCCATATGCGGAGGTAACTGCCACAGTAACAGTAATAAGCTAAGTAATTCCTTTAAAAATACTTGTTTCTGCGTGTGCCAAAAAACCTGTCATGACGGCATGTCATGACATAAAATAATCTATTAAAATGTGTAGCATTCTGTTGCACAAAATCTTGGCCAGTGTATGCCATGTTCGGGATCCGTTTACATAGTTGTTTTGCTCATCTGTTTTCAATGCAGCTCTCCCGAATTTAGCTAGGATCATCTTCTAATTCCTTAAACTTTTATGACTGCAAAAAGACTCTGGAGAATGTCATAGACACAGACTCCAGTTGGACTTAAAGAGATTAAAATAGTGTATTCCATAATTGAACTAGTACATTCTGATGATTTTGGAAGTTTTTTTACATCATAACTTATAGATATATAAAGTATTTCGCATAAATGAATCGGAAGTTAGACACCGTCCCCACGTGCACAAGCAAAGCATAATGGGTAATTTTGAGAAAAAAAGATCTATAGTCTTATAGTTTATAATCTTTACACACTTGAGCTTGTGTATACCAATTATCTGCATATTGCCAAATAACAACTTATATGTTTGAAAAACTGACCCAAAACCATCAAAATTTTGTACACCTGCCTAAGACAATATTTTCCAGCTTAATCAAATTCAAACCTTCGTCCAATCTAGTACTGACCCGTCGAGGAAAGTAGGAAATTTCAACTGGATGTCTAGTTTTGAAATGACTAGAAATTCACTTAGAGAGATTCGCGAAAGTGATGAAAATGACTATAGCTACAAGAAAGCGGCACAAACAGAAGACTGTTCTAATGTTATATGATACCCAAGCATTCCAATATGTGAATATTTATCATAATAACGTGAGCCACTTAAAATTAAGGGCGACGTGAAGCGACAACTTTTAGTAAAGTAAGCTTGGTGTGTCCACGCCTTATATATTTTCATACCTAAAGATTGCAGTTAGTTGGGCATAGACAGTTTGGGTAATTTGATTAAATGAAAGGCTAGAAATCAAGCTTCAAATACCTTAGGCCTCATGATTCACTCGAAGGACATCGCCACGCTGTTCATGCAGGTCCTGTTGGGGGCCACAACGACACTTATCTGCCCAGGGAGGCTCCCATTCCTGGTCATTGCACACAGGCTGACCTTCTTGCTGACACAAACTGTCCACACCTCGCTAACAGTGTTGGGACAATGTAGCTCACTCTCAAATATCTGTTGGCACTGGCGGTCCAGGCTGTACGTTACGCCTGGCAGCTCAGTGAGTAAAAGCACACTATCGTCTCAAGAGGATGTCAGTAAACGGTCTCCTGTTATTATCCAGAGAAAGTTGAGTGTGTAGTAAATCATGAAATCAAGGACATGTAACAGTAGGAACATTGAAGCATCTGGGCGACATTTGAGAATCTTTGAGGTACATCTGGGGAGTGAAGCGCGACGAGGAACACAGTGAGCACCGCAGATGCACGTGGGGAACATGGGCCACTGCGCCCACTTCCAAATGTTTAGCGGTTAAAGGAAATGTGCGGGAATGATACAGCAGAGACGTGGCCCGGTGGAGCTTTGTTGTTACATTCCTGTTTTATGACTTGGGCCAGTGACAGTACATTCTTTCTGACTCAATGGAAAAGAAGGGAAAGAATCTACAATTGCACATGCGAGCGTGATGTAAAGTGTTTACTACAAACAAAGGGAACCCAAACACTCCGGAACATAAGTAAGCTGACTTTTAATAGCATTCACGGGAATAAGTTCCCTGTACGTTGTTTCAGCTTCTTCCACTTACTGAAACGAGTTAACAACAAATAGGAACAAAGAAAGTTACATTTTGGTAGATTGTTGAATGAAAATGGCACCTTGGCAGTTGCTAGTATATATATATATATATTCACCCTGATGTAATTAAATGTAACATCAAATGAAAGAAAATCCAAGAAAATCATGAATTATTAATTGATGATAGGTTTGGAAAAGATGCATCATGCAAAATTTTAAAACCTGAATATATTATTATAAAGTAATAAATAAAGATGAAAGAGGTGCACATACCATGTCCGTTGTCGAAAAAGCTTCTGTGACGTGCAAGCACTGCAAAGGAGAGAGACAAGGCAGGTTTGCTTTGGTGAGGTGAATACCAGGAGGCCCATGATATGGTGTTCATCTAGATGTCCAAAAAGCTTTGCTGGATTCTTGGGTAATCGTCATGAGGCATGCTCAAACATATTTAAAACGAACAAATCATGATATTATTGATGGTCCAAATCAGAAGTTTTACTTCAAGGGTGAAGTTCATCGGGGGACATCCAGATACAGCTGCGTGTGCAGGTTATTGTAACAGCCTGAAGGCCGTTGTCTTCAATAACAGAACAACTCCTTTGGTGTCACACATGGTTCCAACATCATACCGAGGCGTGTCACAACTCGGTGTCCACGATCAAATACAAAAAGCAGTTTAGGATACAAAATTTTTACCGACTATTGCGGTTCTGGTCTGGTTGACCAGTAAGAGAGCAAAAACATATTTGCCAGTGTTTCCATCATAAAAAAGCAAACAAATAAATAGTTTTTGGCGCGAGCAACAGCCTATGAAGTGAGAAAATATTTTTATGTGACGTCTGAACTGTATCTCAAAACATGCCTGGGTCTTTCCGTCTTTGCCCAGAGATCCGAGATGCGCGGAGACAAAATGTTTCCAAAGCAGGAGACACGCAAAACACACATGATTCAAGTTTTGTCTAACTGGCGAGTCTGAGAGTCCAGTCTCATATGTTCACCTTTCAGCGGAACTGCTGTCTGTAGACAGTCTGCTAACTATTTTAACTGATTTTTTTTTAATATTGCCATAATGTCTGCCCTAGTAACGACGACAACAATTTTCAGGTCAACCACAAGTTATTAAAAAATGACCATATAAATATGTGCCCAGGTTCTATGGGTTAGTCAAAAAGCACTCATAAGTTTAAACAAGTGCATTTATTAAGAAACTGTATGGTATAGAAATCATACTTTTAAAATCATTTTATTTAATTGTAAATATTTGCAATAATAATTGTGAATAAGTGTGTATGTTCATTTCTCTGTAAATATTATATGTTAATGTTTTTTTATTTGAATTTTTACAAGGGATGACTGTTCTAAATTCATCTAGGCAAGGCTCTAACTTCATCATGATCAGTTATAAATAGATGACACCTGACTCTGAAATGTATAATAAATCACTGCTCACCTCTCTAGTAAAAGTATGGCTGTGTCGAAGTGCTCGGATTGCCTGTGAAAGCTGGGCGGGTTGAAAAGAGCTGTTGCCAGGCACAAAAGTTTGGCGCAGAGCGATAGCCTCACGTACTGGAGATGGACGGCCCAACCTCTTTAGATCCTCGCGATCGCATCTTCTAAGCACTATATTTGATAAGAAGTTCTTAATGCTGGGATGCTTGTAAATCTGAGCAGCCACTGACATCAAGATCAGCATGTAATTTTTAGAAAAACCAAAAGGCTTGCTATTCGCCAACCGTGCAGCAGAATGTTGAGTGTAAATACATGACATCTTGAAAAGCAGGACTTGGCTCAGAACTGCTGGAAAAAGGAACAGCACTACACTCTACAGGCTCCAAGGTTGACTGGCGTGAAGAGGTGAATCTCCAGGGCACTTCACACGAAATCAGACAATGCATGCTAAACACTCTGCGCAATCATCTGCATTGATACTCATAATCTACATTCATTGGTAATCTTTAAATGACAATCCGTTTTGCTGCTGCAATAAGACTACAGATTCTTCTAGATGTTTTTTTCTGTCGACTCTACACAAGTATGTGGTTTGTTTGTCTGGAAGCCCCTGACGTCAACATTAGGGAGCAGCTGGTGGTCCGCACACTGACATTGGTTGCTTTCATGAGGCATTGTGTTTCCATCTGCAAATTTGGAGATTTGGATCCCCAGTATCAACATCTGGATTGCTATCTGCCTCACGATCCCGAACTTTCCGGACAGTGCATTTTTTTGCACTCGATGCTTTCAATCATTTGTTTTCGATGACTCGATGAAGGAGAATTTCAGGGAGGGCGGTGGATCGTATGTGGGTGTGAATCGGTACAGTACAATTCGCCATGAACTTTGAAGCTCACTCTTCTACGGTCTACAGTATGCCTGATTTAATAGGTCCCTTAAGGTAGATCTTACTGTAAAAAGTTTTACCCTTCCTTTGAATTTAGAATATGCATTTGACTTAAAGAGGTGCAGCTATAACTGGCATTTTAAACCTAAAATGGCTTGCATGTCTTAACTGGTCTCCAAGCGTAGTCAGCTTACGACCCTGCTGGGGAACCATCTTCTTTCAGCTAAGACAATCTGCAAGTAAAAAATAAAAAGGTAGGCCTGTTATATCAGCAATTTGAACTATATAGAACTATATGTAAAGAACACTGGTAGCCTTATGGCAGCAGTCGAGCTAGTGCAGAAGATGACGTAGTCAAAAGAATGACAGCTTAGATAAATCATGCGCAACTCAGACCAGCTATCATGTTCTGAAACAACTTTTTCATCTGTCAAAAGAGAATTGGACAGATAAAAACCACCTTCAAACGTACACTCGTGAGCTACGCGATCTCGTCTCCCATAGAAATGTGTGAGAGAAGCGTCGCCGATCTTCGCAGAATCTCAATAAACCTGGGAGTAGGAACAAAGCGCCTGCGTCTAGACATCGAGTCCTGATCATCTGTCTCCGATATCGACAGCGGTTTTGGAGGCGCGCACGGAGAGACTTGTAAAAACGTCTTTTCTTTTGTGACATGCAGCTGCTCGCTTAACTTTCCAGGTGTTCCCGAGCCGAGAACCTTTGGTTCCGATGGTATTCTTTACCATCTGTGATAAATGATCCAAAATCATGACATAAACTGACGAACTAACGGTCCTGCGTCGAGTCAACCGCACCGGTGTAAAAGCTGCTGCTTTTAATAATTCTGCTCCGGTCTCTTCGGTTTTGATTCAAAGGACTTATAAAACTCTGTCAGCTTGCTGGAAACTCTTGTGGCTTGGCTCTGATTCGATAAACCTTCAGTGCTGGCGATATAAAGGCGCTGTCAGGTGTCAGAAACTAGCGTGAACGCGTCTGCCAAAACCGTGAGTCTGAAGCTGAGCTGTTCTTCGCTCCTCCTGGCCCTCGTCCGGGACCGCACCGGTCAACCGGACAGGTACAGTCTCCTCGGCCTCAAACGAGCGAGATGTTTCAGCGAGCGAAGACAAATAACAAGATTGCGACTAAACACGACAACATTTTTTATTGTACCTGCAATTCCAAAAAAAAAAATAAGAATACTAATTGATTAATCTGCTAGTTAAGTACAGTTATAAACTCTTTTCTGAGATCATAAATATTTATAGTTAGAATCAACATGCCTTCATTTACCTGCTTTAAAGAAAGTGGATAAAGTATCGCGACTGTTGAATGCAACTAGATTGCGACTGAATTAAAGCTAAAAACGGGCCAAGTTTAGTGAGCTCTTAAGTCCACCGGACTGTCTCTGGTCAAGGCTTTGTGTTATACTTTCTGAAAATGAAGGTTTGGTACACGATATCAACCTTTGCACAAAGTCTCTCCTCCCTGTGCGCTCGCTGAAAAACCTCTTGGATCGGGTTTTGCCCAATGAAAGCTTGAAAGCGCAGCCCTTTCTAAATAGCAACAGTTTGTCGACCGGCAGTTATTAGTAGTGCATTTTAGCTTTTAAAGTAACATGGTTTAAATACATATGTTCCTTCAAAGAGTCTAATATTTGGTCATATATTTCACATTATAAACTCTCTCTTGTGCATATGCATGTTTTTGTTTGTTTGTTCTTTTTAATCACCATTGAAACGAATCTAGAAAGCTCCTTGTTCAATGGGACATGTGCTATTCAAATTGAAAACGTTATTGAGCTACTGCTTGACAATACAATGATATAGCATACACATTAGAGAGGCAACATAATGTTCATTCTACAAGGTGGGCAGTAAAGGAGCATTATGTGGATATTGCACACAAGAACAGAAGTTCTCAGGTGCTGTCTATGGGTCCCCAGAGACTCGTTTAACCTCCCAGCAATATCATCATTGTACTTCGTTCAGTTACGTATTGCTAAGGTTAAAACGAGTCTCTTGGGACCCATGGGCAGCACCTAAGAGAACTTGTTCTTGTGTGCACATTCACATATACGTCTTACTGCCACCTTGGGGAATGAACATTATGGTATCTTAATGTATGCTATATCATTGTATTATCAAGCAGTATACAATAACAACTTTTTCCAATTTGAATAAAAGCTACTACGTCCCATTGAACAAGGAGCTTTCTGGTGCTCAATGGTGATTAAAAAAACAAACAAACAAAAAGCTATATGCATATGCACAAGAGAGGTTCTCGATAAAATATATGACCAAATAATTGAACTTTTGAAGAACATATATTTAAATAATTGCTGGCTAATGCTATGTGCTCTGGTCGACAAACTGGTTGCTGAAAAGACTGTGCTTCTCAGTTTTTCGTGAATAAGCCAGTCAATTTCATGAGCACACAGTGGGAGAAGACGCGGCAGCGCTGGATATCAAAATAAACATATTTCATAAGAAAGTATAAATACGACGCCTCGATCCAGAACAGTCCGGTGAACCGGCTGAAACTTGGCTCCGTTTGCTATTAAAATTCGCACCATAGTTTTGCACATTAATAGCTATTTGTCACTGTTTAAGCGAACGTGAAGGCATGTTCGATTCTAACTATAAATATTTATGATCTCGAAGGATTTCATAACTATAATTTTAACTAACGAATTAATCAATTAGGCATTCCTTATTTCTTTTTTTTAGGAATTGCGGCAGTACCAATAAAATATTGTCGGTGGTTTAATTGCACCTTTATTATTGTCACCTCTCGCTGGCTTTATCTTCTCAAAAAATAGTTTGAGAAATTGAAATTCACTAAATATCAAACTGACTGGAAGGACCTAGGACAAGTATTGAGAGGGTATTAACCAGCTTCCAGACTCGGCTTTCGGCGGACGTTCATTGGTTTGAGCTTTGGATCTTTCTTCTCCATCGCTTTTGAAGGTTTATCGAATCGAACCAAACCAAACCCTAGCAAGCAGAGTTTTATAAGTCCTTGGTCTGGCCGAAGAGACCGGAGCAGGTAGTAAGGTTGTTTACCAGCGCAGTTGACTGACGAGGATGTGTCGGTTATGTCATGAGTTTTGGGATCATTTAACGCGAATGGTAAAAATACCTAATCGAACCAAAAGGTTCGGCTCGAGAACATCTGGAAGCGAGCAGCTGCATGGTCATTAAAAGACGTTTTACAAAGTCTCGCATGGAAGAAGCCGCTGTCCGAATATCGGAGATGATGATCGGGACTTCATCTAGACGCAGGCGCTGTGAGACTTTGGTCGGCGACGCTTCTCTCACACATTTCTATGGAGACGAGATCAAGGTAGGGCTCGAGTGTACGTTTGAAAGGTGTGTTTTATCTATCCACCTTTTGACCAGATGAAAAAAGTTGTTTTCAAACATGATTCTGAGCTTTGTGCATGACAGTCTAAGCTTGTCTGACTAGCTGTCATCTAAAAACCAACTGACTGTAGCTATAAGGCTTTACAGTGTCTTTTACATATAATAAGTAAGCAAATTGCTGATATAACAGGCCTACTGCTTTTGTTTTTACTTGCAATTGTCTTAGCCGGTTCATGGTTCTATGAGGTCAAGCGACTGCAGACCAGTTGTAATGCGGATTATAGGCTGCACCCTTTTAAGTCAATCGTATTCTAAATTCAGAGGGATGCTTTTACGGTAAGGTCTACCTTAAAGGTTCGTAAATCGTGCGCTGCCAAGTAACTGCGGTGAGTCTGGTTCACTTATGAATTGTACTGTACTGATCTTCACCCACATACGATCCACCGCCCCCTGAAATTCTCATTCATCGAGTCATCGAAAATGATTGGAAAAGACTAGAATTGCAAAAAAATGCACTGTCGGTTCGGGGATCGTGAGGGCAGATAACAATCCGAATGTTGATACTGGGATCAAATCTCCAAATTGCAGATGGAAACACAATGCCTCGTAAACAGCCAATGTCAGTGCCGGACCACCAGCTGCTCCTGTTGACGTCCAGGGCTTCAGACAAACAAACCACATATTTGTGTGAAGTCGACGAAAAAAACATCTAGAAGAAGTCTGTGGTCTTTGGCTGCAACAACTGGCTGTCATTTAGAATTACTAATGGAATGTAGATGCTGGTATCAATACAGATGATTATACAGAAAGGGTTTTTAGCATGCATTGTCTGATTTCGATGTGAAAAACCTGGAGATTTCACTTTCCCTAATAACATGGAGCACAGGTAAGCTGTTCCTTTCCGGCAGTTCTGAGCCGTCCTGCCAAGATGTCGTACATTTACATAACATTCTGCTGCGGTTGGCGAATAGCAAACCTTTGGTTTTCTCTTTAACTACATGCTGACGATGTTTTGCTCAATTTTGTCCAGCATTAAGAACTTCTATCAACATAGTGCTTGTGAATGCTGATCAGTGGAGGGAGAGGTTGGGCAAAAAGTCCATCTCCAGCAATGGGCGTTAGCTCTGCAGCAGCAATACTTCCAACATAGCCACAGGCATCGGAACGCGCTCATACTTTTACTAGAGGTGAGCAGTGATTTGTATTTCAGGGATCCAGGTGTCATCTATTATGGGATCATGATGGGATTGAAACCTTGCGCATTAGATGAATTTAGAACAGTCCTTGTAAAAATTCAAATAAAACATATCATTACAGAAAATGTTCTGCTGAAATACAATTATTATTATAGAAATATTTACAATTAAATAAAATGATTTCAAGTTTACATTTATACTATACATTTCTACTAAATGCACTTGTTTAAACTTATGAGTCTTTTTGACTAACAAGTAGAACCTAAGTACATGACTATGTCATTTCTTAATAACGTGGTTGACCTTTGAAAATTGCTTTGTCGCTCGTTACTAGGGCGAACGATATGTATATTAAAAACGAAAAAATAGTAACCAGACTGTCTACAGCAGGCAGTTCCGCTGAGTGAACATATGTGAGACGACTCTCAGACTCCGCCAAAGCGGAGATATTGTGGCAGATCATGTGTGTTTGCAGGTCTCTAACCTTTGAAACATTTGTCTCCATCTCGGATCTCTGGGCAGGTGGAAAAGACTCAGGCATGTTTTTGAATGATTCAGACGTCACATAATACTTATTTTCTCACTTCATGGGTCTGCTGCCTGCAAAAGAACTGTTATTTGCCCAGCTTTATGATGACACTGGCAAATATGTTTTGCTACCTGTGCTCACAGACCTGGAACTTTTAATAAGAATTAAAAAAATTTGTATCCTAAACTGCTTTTTAGGACATCTGTGGTTTATCAGAGCCTGTGACACGCTAGGTGTAGCTGATGTTGGAACCATGTGACACAAAGGTTGTTCTGTTATTGAAGACAACGGCCTTTGAACAACACACAACTACATAGGCTAGGTCTGGATGTCCTCTGATGAACTCACCCTTAGCAAAGCTTGATTTGACCATCAATAATATCATGATTTTGTTCTGTTTTTAGACCATGTTTGACATACCTCATGATGACCTAAGAACTGTGAGCAGCTTTTGGACATCTAGATGAACACCATATCATGTTTGTATTCACTCAACTCAGCAAACCTTGCCTTGAGATGCTCCTTGCAGTGCTTGCGATCTGGGATTTTCGACAACTGGACATGGTATGTTTGCCTTCATCTTTATTTATTACTTTTATAGTAATAATATATTCAGGTTTTCATTTTGCATGATGCATCTTTCCAAAAACCTATCAGTAATATTCATGATTTTTCTTGATTTTCTTTCATTTGATGGATTAATTACATCAGAATTGAATATATATATATATATAGCAACTACTGAGGTGCCATTTTCATTCAGTCTAACAATCTACTAAAATAACTTTCTTTGTCTTATTTGTTGTTGACCATAGCACCAGTAAGTGGAAAAGTTTGAAACAATTACAGAATATTCCTGTGAATGCTATTAAAAAGTCAGCTTGCACATACTCCAGTGTCAGAGTTCCCTTGTTTGTGATAAACTGCACACATCACACCTTGCATGTAATTAGTAGGTCTTTTTCCCCCTTCTTTTCCATTGAGTCCAGAAAGAATGCATTCCCTGTCACTTCGCTCAAGTCATAAAACAGGAATGTAACAAATGTTTCTTTCCACCGGGCCACGTCTCTGTTGTATCGGTGCGCATTTCCTTTTTTAACCACTGTGTCATTTGAAGGTGGGCAGTGGCCCATGTTCCCCACGTGCATTCGGCGCTCCTCCGTGTTCCTCGTCTGCTCACTCCCCAGATATGCATTCCTGAATTCCTAAATGTCGCTCAGAGGGCCTTCAATTTCTGTTGCAGTGCTTTGATTTCATGATTTACTACCCCTTCCTCTTCTTTCAGGGGCACTGGACATCCCTGGTTGATAGTGGCTTTACCACTGAGCTATGTGGCTTTGTAACATTTAACCTGGGCCGCCAGTGCCAACGAATGTTTGGAGAGGAGTTTTCACATTGTCCCAACACCTCAGCCAGCGAGGTGTGCGGACAGCTCTGGTGTCAGCAAGAAGGTCAGTCTGTGTGCGTGGGAGTCTTCCTGGGCAGATGGCACAAGCGGCTAACAGGACCTGCATGAACGGCGTATGCGTCACTCTGAGAGGAAGTCATGAGGCCTAAGGTATTTGAAGCGATTTCTAACCTTTCATTTAATCAAGTACTTAACTGTCTATGCCCAACTAACTGCACCTTTTGGGTATGAAAATATATAAGGCGGGACACACCAAGCTTACTTTGGTGTTGTTGCTTGCTCGCGTCGCCCTTAATTTAAGTGGCTCGTTGTTATGATAATATTCATATTGGAATGCTTGGGTAAGATCATATAACATTAAGACAGTCTTCTGTTTGTTGCTTTTATTCTTTGTAACTACTCATTTTCATCACTTTAGCTTTAATTCTCACAACGCCGGTCATTCTCAAAATGAACATCAGTTGAAGTACTCACTTTCCCGACGGTCGGTGTTGCCAGGTGGACGGGTTTGAATTTGATTGTGCCGGAAAAATATTGTCTTAGGCAGGTGCTAAAATTTTGGTGGTTTGGGTCAGTTTTCAAACATATAAATTGTTATTGTATATGCAGATAATTGGTATACACAAGCCCAAGTGTGCAAAATTATAAACTATAAGACCTTAGATCTTTTTTTTCTCAAAATTACCCGTATACTTTGCTTGTGCGTGGGGGCGATTGCTCCGAGCTTCCGATTCACGATGGCATACTTATATATCTATGGTTACATGTAAAGCCAAATCATCAGAATGTACTTTAGTTCAGTGCCGAACACCTGTTTTAACTTTAAGTCCAACCGAAGTAGTGTCATTACTTCAGAGTCTTTGCAGTCATAAAAGTTTAATGAATTAGAAGATGACCTGAAGCAATTGGGGAGCTGCATTGAAAACAGTGAGCAAACAACTATGTAAGCGGATCCCGAGCGGTAAGTACAAGATTTTGTGCACAGAATGCTACACATTTTAACAGATTATTTTATGTCATGACATGCCGGTCATGACAGGTTTTGATGCCTTAAAACAAGTATTTCAAAGGGTGCGCTTGTACTGTTACTGTGGCAGTCACTCCCATATAGCGCCTCATGGAGCGATGAAAAAGTCTCGAATAAGACGTCACTCGTATAGTTTTGAATGGGAAAAATTACAATGCTTAAAATGATCAATCACAAAAGCCCGTCTTCTAAATAAAAATATAGCAATCAATCGATCAGTCATAAACACATACTGCAAGCGGTTGGTACTGATGTTAGCACAGCCACTTTGAGCATGGTGACAGATTTTCGCGCCAACCGCGGATCTGATTTAACAAGTAAACTCTATGGTAAGGAATGGTTTGGCAAATTATATTTATAAATTTTATCATCGTATCATCAAGCAGTCTTATCAACCTTGATTTACATTCTATAACATTTAGACGTTTGAAGCAGTATTTGTGGTGCGGGCTGAAATTGTCCATCCTATCTGGCAACACTGCTGGATCTGACACGATTCAACATGCTTGAAGATGAACAACTTGAGCCTGATGTGAACCTGCGAGTGGAGGCACGAGTGGCTATTTCAACTCGTTCGCCATCAGATCTGTCGTGTCCCAGCCTTTAGGTAAAAATATACATCCTGTTAGAATAAAAGAGTACAAGGTGTATAACTGTCCCCTTTTTAGTTTGGGCTAATGCTAAACCTACTAATCACCACATCAGGAGTGCTTGTGGTTGTTAATGTTAACCTGACTGTTGATGGAGCTGAGGCCAGTGTTTATGGCAGCCATGTTCCAGTCAAATAATGAGAGGAATGAGTGATGTTCTCCTACCAGTGCACCATCATCTCCTCAAACCCGGTGGAAGAAGCCTGTTGGGCCAGAGAGTGAAGTATCAATCCTGCAACAAACAGACCTGAAATAACCAGGTAGATTTGTTCTCCCCAATGAGCCCCCAGCGATCCGTCTTTTCATTATAAAAATAGCAATTTTTGTTATTGCAGGAAAAAAGTTTCAGAGAGGGCTAATGTGAAAGCTAGGCAATCCAAGAAATCGCGGTGTTCATGAAGCATTGAAGAAGTGGATACCATCGCTGGAGTGTAATGGGTCACGAGGATAGGTGTAAACTCTTTTGCAGAGCAGAGGCAGCAGTAATTCAGAGTTTTTGCAGCTAAAAGTAAGTCACAATTTAAGATTTACAAGCCTTTCATTTGGCGACTTGCTCTTCGTTCGAGTCATACATTTTACCGGATTCTTCTGGTAATCATATATTCTCGAGCTACATGGATAAAGTTCACTGAAAAACTCTTAAGTATAACCATTGCTTCAATCTTATAGGTAATTGATGGAACCCTGTGTGGTGAACACCACATCATTTTATTGTGCAAACTCAAAACCGGTTGTGACCTGAAATCGATTCTAGTAAGCTGGACAAATGTGGTGTGTGTGGAGAATGGCCAGGCTGCAGGATGATATCTGGCTCGTTGTCGTCGATGTAAATCTCTCTGCTATTTTTAATGTGCACTGTCTTGTGAAAAGTTTGTTGGTCAGACACAGTAATAGAATTGCATATGCTGTTGACCATATTGTCAACGTGTTGGTTTCAGAAGTATTTTCCAATATTTTCTAATAGGAATTAAAAAGTCTTTATTAAAATAAACCATTAACCAAGCCAACTATAAAGGTGAATTACGAAGCACGTGCTCGCCAAAAGTATAAGATTGATAGCAAATGGCACTTAATCAGAAATTAAAACAAGCTAAATATAAAATATTTTTATTTATTGCAAAACATTTATATATACACAAATATTTAAGTATTTTGAGACCAGGGAGAACTGATTGGATAATTTGTAGTGTTTGATGTGTGAGGAACATTTTTCTTAACATTTATCTCGACTGACATTATTTTTAAATCAGTAATGTTCTCTTTTTTTGCTTTTGTACATTGAGAAATAGAATTGGAGTACCAGTAATTATGTTCTTGGAATGAGGCTTTTTTGTTCATAACCATGGGTTTTGTTTGCAGTTAAAGGTTATTTTACAAAATAAGTTGAAGCAAAATGCACACAGATTGCTGTAAATTCTGAACTCTTAACAATTCTTCTTTAAACGTTACTGTTGAAAATCAGTTTCCCTAAAAGGAAAAACATAAATGTTTTCAGAATCTGATTTGCTCTTTATTTCTTCCCATTTCTTTAGTATTATTGTAACAATTCCAAGTGGAGCCACTAGCATTAACATCAAACAGCAGAACCATGGAAGTATACCACCTGATGGACATTACCTGGCTGTTGTGAAAGGAATGGTGATTATATATTGAATGGCAACTTCTGCTTGTATCCACAGTGAGCAGTATATTCAGTGCTGAGGCTGTGCTTTAAAACCACAGTGGCTCATCCACCACACTGGAGGAACTACAGAACTCGCCAGCTACGGAATCGAATCTCCACATACAACCTCTCCACGAGAGAGTTTCAAGCCACACCTTCCCATCCCAAAACCATGTCTTTTAACTTAAGCCAAAGACAAAAGATTGCGCAATATTTCGTCCTTTTGGAGTGCCACAGTGGATTGCTCCAGGCGAGGTGGTCTGGATAACTTAAACGATGTGGTTCGGATGGACCAGGAAGTAATGAATATTGAGAACAACGGCTACTATTCCAAACCATTGCAATAAAGTTCTCCAGACCATCTGATATCGGGCCCTGCGAACCTACCGTGTCCCATGGCAAATTGGGCCTTGGTCTTCGGCACAAACTGTGACAGGGGACGCCAGCAGGATTCATCTGCATTGATGCAGCTGGAAAGATTGTGGGAACTGTAGTCCTGCCAAGATGCGAATCAATGTCTGAAAGTGTTTCTACCAAAGTGTTGAGGGCATCACACAGGCTTTCAAATTCAGAGGTGATCGCATCCTTGTGAAAGAATATAAAGGCTGGGTGGAGTAGGAAAAGTCATGCTTTAGATGGAAAATTGGTTAAGCTTTTATGAATGTTGCATGGACTGATCATAGGCTTTGGTTTCAGATATATATTTATAAACCACTATTGAAGTTTGATCCAATAGATATCTACCTCAACAAGCAAAGCTGTTGCAGTTTCCTAACTTCTTCAATGCTCTAATAATTGCTTTCTTGGAGCATTCCATATAATTTTCCAATGTCATATTTAATGATTCTGTCTTCAAAACACGTTATTAAGACTTATCATTTATAAAAAGCTGACATTATTTTAAATTGGTTCATTTGTATATTATGTTTAAATGGTTTAAGGTTTTGAAATAATTTAGATACAAAATATTTGAACTTAGATGGGAAAATCTTGCAGTTTTGCTAACCACTACGAAGGTGCTATCATTCTT